>NW_015151625.1:162889-169759 GCF_000732505.1 Cyprinodon variegatus
ACTGGCAGATTATTTTGCTCAAAATAAGCAATTATTCACTTAAAACACTATATTTTTTTCTTATTTTTTAGAAGGCATTTTTTGTTGTGTTTTAGATTCACTCTTTGTCCAACACATCTGATTCAGGTGTGTCTTTTGTCTCCTCAGTATTCATTTAGTTCTTCTTTCAAATATCAGATTATTTGATACCGGTGTGTTGAACCAAAGGCACATCTAAAAGTTGCAGGATATTGGCCCTCAGAATTGCCCACCCCTGCTCTAAACTCATGCATTCATTAACTTGGTAGATAAATCTGAATGCTTCTGAACCTTTAGCTCCCACTGAAGTAAACACAACATTTTTATTGTATGCCAAATGCTAGTCAGATCTCACCATCATGGTATCCAAAATGTTTAGCTGTTTTTCTCATCTTGGAGTTTTCCTCTCTCATTTCTCATCCCTGCTGGGCACTGGTAACTTGCGTTAATTCATTACCCATAAAAATAGATGTGTGTTATTTGTTTGGGTCTTGAGCTGCATTCACTGGACTTAGTGGATGTGTTTAAAGAGTTCCTCAAAACCTTTTAAGACAAGCATTCTAGTCCTACCTCATCAAATTTTATCACTTAAAGTACTTACAGTACTATTTCAATATAAATATTACAATATGCTGTTTTATATGTGTTAATCTATTATGCCTTAGTGTGTCCTTATCTGTTGCGCTTTGTCACTGTCAAAAGCGCTTTAGGTTTAAGTTTATTTACTTACTTTTTTACTCAATGTATGCTTTCTAAATATCACACCCCTCATCATGTAGTGGTATATATATAAAAAATCTCTTTGTTTTCTAACAAAGCAAAATCAAAGTTTAAAAATTAAAAAGAAAAAACTAACATTATGTCTTCATTTGATGGGTAGACCTTTGTATGCAACTAAAGCAGGCTACTGGTGTAAGCATTTGAAAGGTTCTGGTACACCACCGAGCCCCTTTAAAAGAAACATATTTATCCAAGTGACTGTTAATGCTTACCTTGAGTAGAAACTATTTCTAAATTAATCAACAAGAAAATAGGTTTCTGGTTTGTGTAATTGAGTAAGAACATTATCCCTGATTCTTTGGCAGGAGGTAAATGTGGCTACAGCTGAACAGCTCAATTGGTTTACCATTAACAGTTGAAATGTAGATGCCAGAAGTAAAGATGTAATGGGATCCGGCTGCTTTAAACAAAGTTGAATAACAGACTTAAGAGGCCTTGGTTTCAGCTATCATTTATCTGACCACTGACTGATCTTTTTTATATGGGGTGATATTTTTGATGCATTTCATCAAAACTGGTCTTGCTCACCAATTTTCTGTTGCAATGCCCTTTACTCTGCAAGCAAATCCTGGAAATTGCTTACTTGAAATTTCTAGTCACATTTCTGTACATTTCAACCTTTGGCTGGTGCCAGTTCTGAATAGTTTCACACAATAGTAAATTCTTTTTAGATTTCAGTTGTAATGGTAAATGTGTTGAGTCTATACTGTGCTTTTCTACTTATTCAAATTACCCAAAATGCTTTAAACTTCAGCAACATTTACTCAGTGACAATCATAAAAATATACAAAGACACTCAGCTCAAAAGGCAGCTTGGTGTCTATTCTATGATCAGTCACTAAAACTCTGCTGGAACACCTTGATTGTCTTCACATTGTTTATTTCATTTTTGTTATTAATACAGTCTTAAATAGACTTACAGCCATATTCATTGAGTAGAACATGTGATTTGTCGGACTCATTGGTCAGGTTGAAAAAATCTTTAAAATAACTCCCAAATATCAGGTATTAAAAACACATTTTATTATTCCACATTTCTACACTAATAATCAGTTATTGGTATGATGCAATATTTAAATCATGAATTATTTTTATTAGCTGTTAACAGAACATCATCATAATTAACATTTTTAAAACACTTCGTAATATATTCAAAATTAAATGGCTACATTTTGCAATAAATGTACAAAAAATGCCCCGGACCTTGTAACCTGCAGAATATTACTGACAATATTGAGTTAGACCATACTGTACCACATAGCTCTTTGTACGATCTTTGACTAGTAAAAACTTTTCAATGTTATAAGCTTGTCTGCTTTTTGCTTGTCTCCCTTGAGACCTTCCTAAAATACAAACAATATTTTTCAATTCAGCTTTTAGAGGAACAAACAATGAATGCAAGTATCCAGTACAACGGATAATTAACAAAACTATTTTCTTTACTTGTAGTACATTAAATATTTTTTGAGCACAAAGCATTTAGCCAACTAACTTGTAACAGACACAGTTTGACTTTCTAATACCTATTTGATTAACTAGATTACAGGCTGGAGTTACCCGACCCGTCTCAAGATGAATATAGTTTGGGAGCACCTGAGGTAATCCCTTTACAGAGAGGTCCTGTCTGTGGACATGTAATCTTACACCATTTGATGCTCAAAATCCTATTTAACTGCATCTTTTTTTTTTTAAATAAAACAGTTCCTTATTAACTGCACTTTTTCTTTGTGTTTAGTGATAGTGTAGTGTTTGTGATGGTTTATACTAGTGAAGCAACTAATCACTGGCTGACTATACTGGCTTATTATTCAACAGGGTTGCAGTGGAAGTATGTTCTTCAGAGCCCTTTGTCTTTTAACTTGAACACCAGCCCATATTCTTCACTTCTTCAGACAAGATGGGTCAAATACAGTATATCACATTTGTATGAGCCCTTAAGCAGAATCAATCATAATATTTCTATAATATTTACATTAGTATGAAACTGCATATGTCTATGCAACGGTGTGCACCTTTCTGCAGGAAAGCAGGAAAGAAAAATACACCCAAGATTAAATTAATGCCTAAACTGGTTTAGGAGTGGTTGATGATCCAAGACCACAATTCTCTTTCAAATCTGATAATTGTTTGACAAAGGGGATTTATACAAATCTTTCATTTGTTTCAGTATATAAACTTAATATTATTTAATATTTATTTATTTTATCCATCTTAAGATGTCCCAAAAACTACTAAATTAATTTACAGTGACCATCAAATGTTATTTTTCTGTCAAGATAAGATGTATAACTTATAGTAATCAAATAAAAAGAAAATACCTCATTAAGCCCCAAAGAGAAATCAAATATTCTAGAAATTCATTCTTTTTTTCTTGTTGCTGTAGAAGTTGATACCTGTAGGCAGGTAGCAGTCTTTATTGCAGTGGATCTGGAGAAGTCTTTCACTGAAGGAAATCTGCTTGTGTTTAACAGTCTCCTGAAGAGGATGTCTACTGTTAATTCAGCTGCATGATGCTGGGCTGTATGGTTGCACAGTTTGTAGAATTGCTGCCTTGCAACAGGAAGGTCCTGGATTCCATTTTCAGCCTAGGGTCTTTCTGCATGGAGCTTTTATGTTCTCCCTGTGTATGTCCCCGTTCTCTCTGGGTCCTCAACTTCCCCCAACATTCCAAAAACCACTATTAGATTAATAGGTGTCCCTTAGGTGAGGGTGTCTGTGTGTGTTTTTTTTTCTTTTTTCTTTTTGCAGGTGGCAGGAGTCTCTGTTTCACCTGAAGTCAGGGTTTTACATAGTAAAAACGAATTAGGGGGGTACCAAAAAACTGTTGGAACATTGGCAGTGAGATTGCGATGTAATTAAAATCACTATTTATTACCACAGATGCATTTAAGCTTTTGTGTCTGTTGCTTACTGTAGCAATTGAAATGTGTGATACCAACAGCAGAGGGTGGAATCCAAAGGGTTACGAAGAGAACACTAATAAGCTATCTGGGAAAATGATATGGATAAAAACCAACTGCAAAAAAAAATCAATATCTGGGCTGCAGAGATGGATCTTTACAGTAACATGTTCTGGATGGCACTATCTCTTGTTCATAAGCACTGCCAACCCACCTCCCTTGAGTTTTAAAGTCCTCTTTAAATCTTTGTCTGTTTTTATGGTCAGAAACCTGGGTTGGGGCATGACCCAGCTGCCACGTTTCAGTAAAGAACATTATAATACAGTACTGCTATTCTGGTTGGGTTCCTGCTGGGGTTTGAAGTTCTTTCAACTTGTTGCCTAGAACTCTCCCATGATGATTGGCAATCATAATGGATTGAAAGAGATTGGAAGAGAATACTTGGATTTCCTGCTCCCTTTGTCTTTGCTCCTGCTAAGGTTACTCTGTGCCTCCTTTTCAACTCAGCTGATACTTGCGGAAGTAGCTGAAGTGTTATTTGAAACATAGACCTATTTAGCTGCTTCTGGCTGTAGAAAAGGCTGTAAAAACAACTTGCTATGGTTACATACAATAGCAATGTCCAAAATGAGAAAATACACTTATATAAGTCCCTCCAGTTGCACAGCATCCATCACCAGAAGAATTAAAATAATGCATGTATGTTTACCAGCTTTGCACACCGATTGCCCGGTCCTCTTTGTAAAATAAGTGAAGCCTTATTGGTGTCACAATGATGTAAATAATTGTTCATGTTTTAATAAAAAAAAAGCCTTCAAAAACCTTTCCAATTAAAGATATGCTAAACAGGAACTATTAAAGAACAGATTAACAGAAAAACTGTAACTGTATTTCCTTGCTTTTAATTAGCTCATAACTTCTAGCTTTTCTGAGGAATAGACATACACTATGTTTTAGTTATAGTTATTTTCCAGACATACTGTAATAAGGAATGTGGCATTATATAATGGAAAGGTTCATCAGGATTTAGTGTTGATCATGTCCAACTCTTAACTAATGTTTAAGAAATAATTCATAATTATCAGCTTTAGGGATAAACTAGTATGAAATGGGATAAAAATCATACTCTAAAGTTAGGAAATACACATTAATCAGTTAATGCCTGATTATTTCCTTTTAGAAAAGATATAAGTTCATCATTAGAAATGTTATAAATTTCCCTGTATGTGTTCTTGTTAATTACACACACCTCTGTGTATAATTAAAAGAAATGTTGTTTTGTTTCCTACCTGTAGAATTGTATGCTTCTGAAATTTCCGTAATCTTGAGTTTCCTCAATGTCAGAAAGTCAGCATCTTGCCTATCAAAATATTCCCTTTCAAAAAAGTATTTTTCTCTTTTAAGTAACTTATTTGTTCTTGATAATTTTTATTAAATTAATGTAGGGGTCAAAGTTGCTTTTTGTTTCTGAAATAATGAGTTGTTTTCTTATGTACATAATTTGAACTTTAAGGATTCCAACTGTAGTGAGCCTAAGGTTTGCAAATTAGATCAATCAAAAGCAATTCAGTGAAAGTGGGTTCCAAGTGTGTAAATTAAATCAATTGTTGATGCATAACTGGATTATACTTGACTGACTTAATTTTGGGTTATGTTTTTTTTCTGTGTTATTAGTTGTTTCTGTATTATTAGGTTGGAAAAGTATATATTTTGCTATGAGATGAAACTTGAAATCAGTTGGCGCCAAAATTCATAAATGAAATGGGAATAATACAGAATTGGACTTATGAAGTGTTATGAAATGTTATGAAATGAACTTATGAAATGGTCAAGATAGCTGCTATTTACTGTTGTCAGAAATCTTGTTCTGTTTCTTAATTTTATAAAACAACAAAAGTTTATAGTTTGATAGAAGCTTGTTCGATTTCTTCTTGGTTTCCTGTTCCTAGGAATATATTTTCTTTTCTTAGCTTAAATCAACATTAGCAATGAATAACCTGATATAGTTAGTCACTGATTACATTAGCTCAGTTAAATTGACTTCAGCTACTTAACCAGCCCTTTTTCCAAACATATTTTACATATATATTCTTTTTTTAATATAAAAATGTGCTTAAGTATTGCTATTCTTAGTATTGAAAAATGTGTACGCATTCTATGAACCTCTACTAGATAGGTATTGCTATCACAAAGATAAATATGTGGACTCTTAAGCCAATCCGCAAAAGAAAGTGATATGTTTGATGTGTAACAAAAACTTAATGAAGTGCTCTGGATGTATTGACAGGAAGCCATATGTCTAACAGTTTTCACAAGAAAGCCAATTCCCACTAGTGGGATCTCTAAACCAAGTAGCTTGTGTTTATCCGCTTAGCATCCAAAAATTGTCACTTGCAAGCTGTTTAACCGGAGGGGGTTTGGCCGTTCCTAATCCTCAATCCCAACAAATTGGATTCACACCTTCTACGCAAGTCAGAGGTGATAAGTAGGTTGTCTAGGAGTCAGGATGCACGTTAAAAGTGACACCTGTCGTCTCTAATTCATTTAAAGTGATTACATTCTGGCACCATTGTTTAAAGAAAGCAGGTCATTCGTGCAACATTGAAGTCAAAGAGTGAAGCTATAGTTAACTTCCGGTTATTTCAGAGATTGCTGTTTATCATTCCTATATATAATATATACTATATAATTTTTTATGTGAGGCATGGTTTTTAGCAATAAACCCTTAGATGTGCAAATATTACGGTTAGTATATTTCTCCAGTGCAGGGAAACTGTCTTTTTAAGTGGTTTCTACTGTCAAGCGTTGGCTCTCTTGTAGCCATCCAGTACACTGCTAACCTGTCTCAACTAGTATAACCCCCATCAGAGTTCTGTTGAAGATTATATGGTCAGTATCTCACTAGAAATATAAATTTTTCATTTATGTGTTTATTTGCTTTTCATTAAACTCCTGTTTTTTATTGACAGCATCTGTAACTAAGGGCTTGTCATAGCGGGATCAGATCACAACATTTCCTAAAATAACAAAATATGTTAGTTTAAGTGTATGCATTAGATAAATAAATAAAATGCAATTTTAAGTAACAGGTATAGAGGAGCATTTGGTTTTACATTGTATAGATAGATAGATAGATAGATAGATAGATAGATAGATAGATAGATAGATAGAT
>NW_015151625.1:170311-171888 GCF_000732505.1 Cyprinodon variegatus
AGATAGATAGATAGATAGATAGATAGATAGATTCATTCATTGCTCATTCATTGCTTGGGGATTTAGGAGCCAAATCAGATTTGTCTGCACAAGGTGAGTAGTCCAGAAAAAAAGCTTAGATCACTTGGCTGCTGTGTACCATGCTTACACTCATGCATAAACAACAGCTAATTGGCATTAACTCTTAGGAGCAAGTGCTTAGCACACTTACAGGGCCTAGCTGTGATGAAACTGTGACAGGAAGAAAACAGGAACTACAGCAAATCCGTTTGTAGGTCAAGAAGACATATAAGAGTGATCTAGAACAGCTTGGAATGCTCAGAAATTGAGTTAACCTCTTTCAAGCTGCATTACGTTTCCATTACTGAACTACCATATATTCTTAATACAACAGATACATTCTGTTAATACATTTAAACATTATTGATATTACTGTGGTGACATATGATTTTGGTGGACTTTTAAAAAGGTTTTTTCTTTTTCTTTGTTTGGTGTGGTTCATGCTACAAGCTGAATGTGGCAAAGAAGCTCTGCTCTCCCACCTCCCTGAATGAAGACACTGCCATTGTTAATTAGATCATTCCTTATATGAGTGTTCACTATATTCTGTATATCAGTAGAAGATTCACTGTCACAAAACACCCTGTTATGGGTTCTCATTATGGACCAAGGTCAGGTCACATTTTGTTTCTCTGCCCAGTTGTTTGGTCCAGATCAGGAAGGTATTCACAGCTTAAGAAAAAAGCCTGTAACAAGGGAGGTAATAATCACTGGTCCATATGAAGCACAATAAATGTGGCAAGTGTGATTACACCCTAAATCAGTTTATCAGTGTGGTGCTGAGGTGGCTCTATTTGACTGAATCACCTCAACAATATTTACTTATTTTCAACCATGTTTTCCTAACCATGCCATTTTGTTTTGGCATGGTTGAAAAGAAGGGGAAATATAGTGATCCACAAGGGAGATGTGTCATTATCACTATTAGTCTCCTAAATATGTCTCAGGCCCACATTTTTTTAAGGCTATTCATTAACTTTGTCTTGCTAACTGGTCATGTCACTATTGATTTTCTCACAGTGGAAGAAATGTGTGGGAAGTGATATCCCCCTGCTGGTCAGATGCAAAATCATGTTTGTTTTTTTAAATCAAAATTATATGTATTACCCACCCATACTATTTAGTATGTGTTGTTCTTTTTTACATTAAATTGATTTCTGTTGACAGAAATCAATTTAATGTAAAAAAGCCATTCAATTTAATGTATTCAAAGCCAGACTCAAAACCCATCTGTTCCAGCTCGCTTATCTGTGAATACACTGCTCTTTACCCTATCCATAATTGTTTTTATGTTCCTGTATTTGTATTTTTGTATTTTCATCTTTCTTTTTATTTTTTGTATTTTCTGTAAAGTGTCCTTGAGTGTCCAGAAAGGCGCTGTTAAATAAAATGTATTATTATTATTATTAGAAGGACCATTTATTTTGATGATCCACACCAAAATAGATTAGTTTGCATTAACAAAAGTGTCCCAAGAGGTGAAATTGGAAAAAAAAAGCAACATACTGGGCTTTTTA
>NW_015151625.1:172088-190970 GCF_000732505.1 Cyprinodon variegatus
TATATATATATATATATATATATATTACTCAGAAAAAAATCATAAATATACACTTTATATGCAACAAAAAATTAATATATCTATTTTCACTATGAAAAAAATATAATGAAAATAAAATGATGGATATGCTGTTCAAAGAAGATATGGTGCTGACGGTCACCCTGGATAACATTAAACTGGTGGAATGATCTTAATAAGATGATGATTTAATAACAAATGTATAAAGAATATTTAGCTCTGATGTTTATTTAATTGGTTATTTAACAGGGATCTCATTGTTGGTCTGATCACACTCTAGGTGTTCATCCCTGCTTGAAGGAACTAAAACTGCCTCTCTCCAGATTGGATTAACCTCAGCATTCCCTTGCCTTACAATACCCTTGCCACGGTATCAGTAGCTTAGTGCAAGTGCCACGGAGTTTGTTTTTCATCCGAACACATCAGTGGTCAAGAAAATACAATGCCGGGTCAGATTTATTGTGGAAGAAATTGTGAGATCAGCTTGACAATGCTGGGAAATGGAAAGTAAAATCCAGGATTCATTTGGTAAACTGGTCTGTAAGTCTTTGTTTGTCTACAGATGAAAGCAGATTTTCTTACTTTTATTTATTACGGTATTTATTTATTTATTTATTTTTTTTTTTAATCTCCAGATAAGGAAATTGTGTGTGGGTCTGAATGAAAGCTGATATTTTAAATCTCTGCCTGGAACCTTTCTGGATGGAGCTTTGAAACTTTCCTCTAATTTATTAAAGTGAACTAGATCCTTAGCGTTTTGTCTTGTTTTCTCTCTTGTTTTTTATTTTTATTTATTTATTTATTTTTTTTTATTACAAATGGCCAACAGAATAACCAGCATATAAAACTGGTAAATTGAGTGAATTTATAAGTTGAACTTTTCCAGCCATTCTAAGCACTTAAAGCACTTTACACTATAGGCACATTTATCCAATTGTGCTCCAGTGCACAAACATTCATCCACTGATACATAGAGATAGACAAATGACTTGTTCTTCTTGGTTTATACAAATTAAAAAGAACATGAATACCATACAATTGGGAAAAATATTCAACAAAGGCCCGACAGTAGCCTACCTGGAACATGCATTGTTTTCCAAATATTGTCTGCTTAATGTCATATTTACAGCTAACAGTAGATATTGGGAAATTACATGTAATAACATTCAATTATAAAACAAAAATTTCCAAAGTATGATTAGAAAAAAACAAATAACACAAAATATACAGATCCAAAAATAAACAAGAATGCTGGATACCTAACAAATGTGAGGCGAGAACAACGTATATCTAATAAAGAAGAATACCGAGAAACGTCAGTCCAAGTGAAAATCCCTCAAGATTGTGACAAGTTATACCAACCCTGCCATATGTGAAGAATTAATTGCCTAGTAATTGCCTTGTAAATATGACAATAGCCCCCATATTCTTGGGTAAAGGCTAATTACACTACAAAGAACCCTAATTTCTTTGAGACTTAAGTGTACCACAGTTATAGCTGTTATCCATTAAATGTTGAAAACATGGAAAAAGTGGCCATGCATCCAACAGTACCCCAACAGTACATTGACGTCTCATCTAGTAGACCAGAAAAGATCTCAAAACAACATCTGAAGCCTTGCAGGCCTCATTTGCCTGAGCTAAGGTCCATGTTTATAATTCAGAAATTAGGAAGAGAGCAGACAATAATTACCTGAATCGGTACTGACTATGAAGAACATAAAGGTCTATCTCAGATTTACAAAAGAAAATTAATAATCCTAATAACTATAAAAAAGTATAGTAAATAACCTTCCCATTCAGAATACGTGCTTGTGGGATTTGTTTTAGTTATAAGAGGCAACAGTTGACTAACAGTTTATAAAACACCTCAAGAAAACTTTGTCCATCTTTATTATAATCTGATGCGTGAATGATGGACATTTGTCGGACATTTGTCGTACATTTCTGTATGTCTCACATTTATGCACACTGAGGCTAAAAATTTGTTAGAAATCAATCAAAGCATGTTTGTATTTTACAATTACGGTTCAAATTCTTAAATGTGGCTGTAGGTTTGCAGTGAAAATAAATTATTTCCAATAATGGGTAAGAATAAGTAAGAACAGTAATTTATCATGAAACATAGACTTCATTTCAAGCAGAAGGGAGTAATTAAATCAAAGGACATTATACTGTGGTGCTATCTTAAAGTCAATTATCCATCAGACTTGAGTTCGTCACTTCCTTACAATCCTCCCATAATCTAATTTTTCTAATTTGGGGATAACCCTGAGCAGGTATAAACCACTCAAGATCCACACAAACTACCAGTTGTCAGGTTGACATTGACCACTCCAAGGCTTTAGGCAATTCTATCAGTTGTAGCATCTACACACAAGACAACCAAAGATGGGCTGGGATGGAGGATACGAGCCCAATGGCACTGAGGGAAAAAACTTCTACATACCGATGTCCAACAAAACCGGCATTGTCAGAAGTCCCTTTGAATACCCACAGTACTACATGGTGGACCCAATGATGTTTAAGGCCCTAGCCTTCTACATGTTTTTCCTGATCTGCACCGGAACTCCCATCAACGGCCTGACGTTGCTTGTTACAGTTCAGAACAAGAAATTACGGCAACCCCTCAACTACATCCTTGTGAATCTGGCCGTGGCCGGGCTCATCATGTGCTGCTTTGGCTTCACCATCACCATAACATCTGCTTTTAGTGGTTATTTCATTCTTGGATCCACCTTCTGCGCTATTGAAGGATTCATGGCAACACTTGGAGGTAAGACAAAAGCTCCTTAAGACTTAACGAAGATCATTTCACTGTTTGGCCAACATTTAATGATATCTTACATTTTTTCTCCCTACAGGTGAGGTTTCTCTCTGGTCCTTGGTTGTGCTGGCTATAGAGAGATATATTGTCGTATGCAAACCCATGGGCAGTTTCAAATTCACTGGAACTCATGCCGCTGCTGGAGTCCTCTCCACATGGATCATGGCTCTTGCTTGTGCAGCACCCCCACTTTTTGGGTGGTCCAGGTAAACCTTTGTTGACCCAAATTGATCTAATGAATATTTTTATTAGCTCTGCAAGAAAAAAAAAGTTTTCAATCACAGTAGAGGTTAAACTACACTTGTCTCTTATCTATTTTTTGCGTGTATTCACATCATTTTATTGTTGGACATGTTGTACAGGTACCTTCCTGAAGGCATGCAGTGCTCCTGCGGACCTGACTATTACACCTTGGCTCCAGGATACAACAATGAATCTTATGTCATCTACCTGTTTGTGGTTCACTTCTTCGTTCCTGTTTTTCTGATTTTATTCACCTATGGAAGCCTTGTCATGACAGTCAAAGCTGTAAGTAAAAATTATGCAAGTAACCTCTTACAGCAATTCCTTGTGATTAAGTTGTTATGCACTAACTGAAGGAGCTGTTTAAGTGTTTAATAAGTCATTTCCACACTAAACTCTGCAGGCCGCAGCTCAGCAGCAGGATTCAGCTTCTACTCAGAAAGCTGAGAAGGAGGTAACACGTATGTGTGTCTTGATGGTGTTGGGCTTCCTGGTAGCCTGGTTGCCATATGCAGCTTTTGCCGGCTGGATCTTTCTTAACAAAGGAGCAGCTTTCTCAGCTCTGACTGCCTCAATACCTGCTTTCTTTGCAAAGAGCTCAGCCCTGTACAATCCAGTTATCTATGTGCTGATGAACAAACAGGTTGGTTATTCTGCAGACTCCCGAGTCCATGTTTCATGCATTTATATGTGCTGTCTGAACCGCTGTCCTTGCTCTGTCTTTTAGTTTCGTAACTGCATGCTCAGCACCATTGGAATGGGCGGCATGGTGGAGGATGAGACCTCAATTACAACTAGCAAGACAGAAGTCTCTACTGCTGCTTAAAGACCAATTGTCTTATTAACCATTTAACAGTTGGTTTGGGCTAAAACCTGCCCCATGAGCCTCTAGGGCAGTTTGGTGGCCAGTGGATTGTTAATGAATGATGATCTTTTTAAATCTGTGGGCACGTCCTTGAAGAATAGCTTTTTGAGTTTAATAGAGCCCAACCAAAAACAAATACTTTTGCCAAATTATTTCATGAATTAAACAACTTAGGACCAAGGAATTTGCTCATGTTTGGCTATGCATGGAAAGTATCAAGTGTAAATTTTATTTTTGAGTTAATTTTGTACAGCAGCTTTACGAATGAATGTCTAAGTATGTATGACTAAACTTGGATCTCCCTGAACACCTCTACTATATACACAGGATGTGAACCACTGAAAACCTTTAATTGTTGAATGTGCAATAAAGTATGAAGTGTTTCTTTGTAATTATGAGGAAATATGTGTAACTGGTCAAGAGTGACATTATTTTTATGCATTTTGAAAAAACAAACAAAAACAACACATAATGTTGACTAGACAATAAATGCATTATCAGAAACAGTGTGGTTGTTTTTTTGTTGCTTACGAAGCTGATATTTGACAATAGAATGCAAATCATTCTTAAAATAAGTAATAACTATTTTGCATGTTCTTTTCTGTACCAACTTAAGACGGTAAAACATTCATTATATTACATTTTTTTCCGTATTTAGTAAGTTCTCTTGTCCAGTTTTAACATGTTCCCTGTCTTGCTCCTTATAACTAAAACAAATCTCATATTTCATTTGGGACCATGAACAATCAAAGAATATCTTAGTTTTCTTAAATTCCTAAATATACAGTGAGGAAAATAAGTATTTGAACATCCTGCTCTTTTGCAAGTTCTCCCACTTAAAAATTATTGGGTGGTCTGAAATTGTCATCATAGGTGCATGTTCTCTGTGAGAGACATAATCTAAAAAGATAAAATCCAGAAATCACAATGTATGTTTTTTTACACTATTAGTTGTATTATATGGCTGAAAAGAAACATTTGAACACCTGAAAAAAAACTATGTTAATATTTGGTAAAGTAGCCTTTGCTTGCATTTAAAGATATTAAACGTTCCCTGTAGTTTTTCACCAGGTTTGCACACAATGCAGGGATTTTGGCCCACTCCTCCACACAGATCTTCTCTAGATCAGTGAGGTTTCTGGGCTGTCACTGAAAAACATGGTATGAGCTCCAAATAAATATTTGAACACCCTGCTATTTTGCAAGATCTCCCACTTCGAAATCATACAGGGTTCTGAAATTGTCATCGTAGATGCTTGCCCACTGGAGTTTTTTAAAAAAATCCATGAAAATTTTTTTTTTTTGTTTGTTTGTTTCTTTTAATTATGGTGTTCAGGAGGTCAAAAAAACATTTATTATATTTTCCTATTCTCTAAAAATTTGTGTAATAAGAAATGTAAACAATAAAAGTAAACATTTTAGTGGAAGTGAGAAAAAAAGTGTGATTGAAGAACTGCTGGATAAATTAGGGGAAAGCAAAGATAGATTTAAGAAGTGAATTGCATCTGCTAACTCATCTACTGCTGCTAGCTTTATTGCAAACACGGAAAACCGTTCACAGATCTAACAGCTAGCGCTCTTATGCAGGTATGTGAATATTCTTCAACCCCCCCCAAAATCCTCGAAATAAATGTTATCAGTTAAAAAATGTCAAGTTCTGGTTGTAGTTTGAGTAACCAAATGTAGAGGCAGAGGTGAGTTCTTGAAGTTTTTTAATTAATTAACACAGATAACAGAGGCAGGAATCCAAGAATCTAACATGAAAAATGTAAAACAAACCAGAACCATGGAGACATCAGGGGAAAACAACCATGAGGATCCAGGGAGAGATGGGAAAAGACGAAGTAACATGAAGTAAGACAAGGAACCAACACTGAGGAACTATACAAGGAGAGTATTTATGGTAGACTGAATAAAAGAGAGGACTAACGAGCAGATTTGGAGCAGGTGTGAAGGGAGCAGTCTGGGAAGGAGCTACATGTAGGGAAAAGAAGACCAAAACAATAAAACTAGAAAACATGGAGCAAAGTGAAACATAACAGAACCAAGACCGTGACAAAAAATGGGTGCATGTCAAAAATGTATTTTGTAAACCCTGTTTTACTTTTTTTTCACTGACTGGTTGTAGTTCGTTTTTGTCAGCATTTGGAAGTACAAAAAAACCCGTCTTGGTTGTGTACCAACACTCTAAAGGGCTTGTTAAACTCCTGCAGCAGTGTGTCCCAGTGAGCTTGTCGCAGATACTTTTGATTGATGCCCAAAATTGAAGCGAGGTCTGTGCTATGTTATTCCTCACCACAAAGCAAGAGGGAAAATCACGAACTAGCTCTTGGTCTAGATTAAACTTGCCCCCACTTCTTCACCGCCGAAGCGGTGAAGAAGTGGGGGCAAGTTTGTGCAACAACGGAGAGAGATGAAGGCGAAAAAGAGCGGGACCTGTTGGAGAAGACGACTCTGTGGCCACATTAGCAAAGGATCCAGGTGTTGGAGGTGCCAATGCTATTTATTTATATGCTTTGTTTAGATTTCAGTTTTTTATGTGAAGCTGCATTGCTACTCTGTTGAGTGCTGAAAATGTTGTTAGCCCACCATTTCACAGGAGCTAAGGCTCTCTGCTGATAAAATTCAGGTCATTCATTTCTCTATATTTCGGAACCTCATTCTTTTTCATTTTTTGCAACTCAGAGGGATGTGTTTTTTTTTTTTTTTTTTATAAAGAACCCCTGTAATTTGAAGCTACGTGTGCTGTATTAATCCTGGCTTTATAAAAATTATACCCTAGGAATGCTGGTGATGGAGGATTTGGGATTTTGGGGTTAGAGAGCACTACTCTGATGAATATCAGTTCCTGCTTGGTTCCTCATGACTCAATCAACTTCTCCCAACAGAAACACATCCACCATAGATTGCTATTCCATGTTTCCATCAACTTAAAGGACTGAATATCATACAGCAGAGTAGTCATATGATGTGACATTTGCTCCAGGATAAACATTTAATCATGAATGCTTATTATATCTTCAGCCCACATAGTCCTTTTTTTTTATAGCGGGCTAATACACTTAGAGCCTGTGCTGCCATACAAGGCTTATATAAGACTTTTACATTTTGTGGTTCCTGAGAGATTGTTTTTTTGGTCCAATATGGCTCTTTGAATAGCTAGGTTGCCGATCCCTTCAATAGAGGTTAACTGCAGAAGATCAAATGAGGACTGAAGTAGATTAGATAAGTCTGAAAAGAGCATTACAGGCAGGGAGGCCTCATGGTTTTGTGAGATTTCCCATCTAACATCTAATTTTTTCTGGGGGGAAATCTATTTGTGTATGAGGTGATGTGCTTGCCTTATGGCTGTACACCGCATGGCAGCTATCAATGGACACCAGCTGTGCTATGCTGAAGCAGGCAAACCTCTAAAACCGGACAGTGGCCCTCAAGGGCTGACTTTGACATGCTTGCCCTAAATAAAGTCTAGCGTAGCCAACTGCCTTCTGGGGCCATTAAAAGAGTTTGCTAGGAAACAGATCAAATAAATGTACTCTAAATGTGAGATGTTGCCTCAGCATTAGTATCAAACCATTTTTAAACTTATTACTTATCTTTACCAGGGGTGTTTAAAAAGTGTTTTAAGTACTGGATGTGATTTCACCGAGAACCTGGAAGCATGTCTTTTTGAAATAATAATCCACTTTGTTTGAGGCGGCCGGATCCTATTACAACTTTACTACTAGCTTGTGTATTACATCTGTTAATGGTAAGCCAACTGATCCAGGTCAAGAGGATCCGGAGCGCTGCAGTTATATTCTCTTTGGCTTCAGGTCAAAAAACAGGGATAATGTTCTTATTCAATTAGACAAACCAGAAACCTATTTTCTTGTTTATCGATTTGCAAATTGCATTTACTTAAGGTTAGCATTAGAAGGCCCTTGGTTAAAGATTACTGTTTTAATGACAGTCACTTACAGTGAGCCCGTAAATTCTCATCAACCTAAACCTGCTTAGCATTGCTGACAAATGGATTACATACACACATGTGTAATTTACACATGTAGAGTACACCTTTTCCTGTATGGCCATCTGAGTAAGAATCATTTTTCTTATTTCACCAGTAAAGTTAAGTCTGTTTGTTTTAAAGTGAGGACATTTTTCTAATCCTCACAAGTTATTTTGCAAGCTGTTAGGGCTTAGCTATAAGGTGTAAATTGAATTTAGGCTTACCGTAGTAATGCTCTGGTAAGGGTTAGGTTTAGGTTTATGTCAGGTTAGGGAATAAACAGGTTGAAAATCACTGAAAATCCATGGACCTCAATGGGAATAAACACAGTCTTCATTACATATAGCAAGACAAGAATGTGTGATGTGTAGCCATGTTTCTGTTACATTTATGAAAATCTTCCAAGAAACATGCTGCATTTTGGGGACTTGTAGGTACTCGGGGTGGACTAAAAGTGGTTCTTTATTTCCAACTTATTCGCTTTCATAGTTCCAATTTTTTTTTTATTTTTTTTTTTACTTCTGCACTAATTTAGTTTTTAAAGAAAACAGTTTTGATCATGATCTTTATTTCTTTGGCAGGAAGATTACTTTAACTGTCGGAAGCAGTTTTATTTTTAGTATAGATATAGCAGAACCCTCTGTGTTCTATCTATTTTAGATAGATAATTTTCATTATCTAATATAGATAGATCATTTTCATTATCTATATACACACATTATTTCATATGTGAAATAATGTGTGTATTGCACAATGCAGTATCAGTTTTAGGATAGCTCTTCATCCTGTTTGATGTATAAATTGATGACAGACAGACAGACAGACAGACAGACAGACAGACAGACAGACAGACAGACACACAGACAGACAGTCAGACAGACAGACAGAAACACAGATCCACAAAATGAACACAAAAGATATTTGCACTCCCAGCTAGATTTTAAGCTTTTCTTTCTTGTCCAAGTATTTATCTTTCTATAAATACTCATACTTTTATAAAATATTACACCATATAAGGATGTATTGTTTTTCTCGGGGCTATTTATGCACAAAGGGTGTACCTGTCATGCTTTTTCAACCTCAAATGGAAATCTTTTTAAAAACATTTACAGATTTTAAATTTTTATTCTAGCCAACAAGATCAAGTATTTTGACTATGAACAATCACTTTACATTTTTTTTTTTTTTTTTTACCTATCAAGCTAATTTTGGAATAATCCTCCTAATATTTGCGTCTTACTTTCTTTAGAAGGTTAAACAGCCCTTGTTGGATCACACATAAACTCCAGATAAGGCCTCTCCACCTGTGTCTTATCATTGAGCTTCAGTTTCTCATTTAAAAGCAGTCCATAAACGGTTAG
Source organism: Cyprinodon variegatus (assembly GCF_000732505.1). Classification (NCBI taxonomy): domain Eukaryota; kingdom Metazoa; phylum Chordata; class Actinopteri; order Cyprinodontiformes; family Cyprinodontidae; genus Cyprinodon; species Cyprinodon variegatus. The sequence goes on from NW_015151625.1 coordinate 181,394, forward strand.
CTGAGGTTGATTCACAGAGATGAAAGCCACCACAGAGCCGGATCAGATGTTCTGTATCTAACTTATTTTCGCTTATTGCACCAAGCAGTCTTATACGTTGCTCTATTGTGTGCTCTATTGTCTGCTATTGTTTATAAGCAGAAAACATTTTCAATGCTTTTTAAATACATTATATGCAATAAATGCCTATTTTAAATCCAGGTGAATAAAAAGATCAAGGGAAAATTGGGGGGGGGGGAAAGTTTCCTTGCAGCAGATCCAATTGTGTATTACCACTTGCAGATGATAGCTTTGCTCTGTATTCAGATTAATATCCTACTGATCATCAAATTTTGAATACTCAAGCCTTCTTTTTTGTTTACATATAAGTTATCCTGATCTAGATTAGCTCAGGTTTTTGTCCAGAGTTCTGTGGACAGGTGACCTAACCCAGAGGTATGTTGTGTAGGATGTGACACCCCTCTGCTGGTCAGATGTAGAATACTTCTCTATGGCAATATGACCTTTCTAAATTATTATGACTGTTTAGTTGCAGATGCATTTTTTTTTATCAAAAGGATGACACAAACATCAACTTATCTGTTGAAATAATAAATCAGCAAATTATGTCCGTTTTAGATGCAGGTTAAATTCTTACTTTTCCCCCTAAGTTAGAAAAGGAAGGAAATAAAGCATAAAATGACAGTTTCTTGTGTTTTTTTTGGTACTTGCATTCAAATATTATAACATACTTGTTATACATCCATGCTCAATTGTCATCACCGAGCACCTTAAAAAGGATTAAAGAAACCAAAAAAATATAATGAATGCTCAGTTCAAAGAGGGGTAATCTTAAGATAAGGCCCATTAACCAGACTAACATAAAAGGCTGTAATTGCCATAATTTGCAGTTTTCAGCCTCCTGTTATGTTTAGACGCTCTGAATTGGACTGTTATTGAAAGTGAGATGTTTATATAGATGTATCAAACAGTGTTATATATGTATTTATTTGTTTATTTAGTAATGGTCTTATGTTAGTTGCTAAAGCGAACATTCACACTCTCAGTGTTTATCCCTGGTTGAAGAAACTGTAACTCCCTATGTCCTAATCAGATTAACCTCAGTATCCCCTTGCCCTCCGATGGCCGTGCCACAGCATACCGTATCAAAAGCTTACTACAAGAAGTAGACAACTAGTTGGTTTTTTTAATCTATCAAGGCAACCCATTACCAGGTTATGTTTATTGAGACAGTATATTTTTTTTTACCAGAAATTGAAAAGTGCCAAAAAAAAATGCAAGATCCATTTGATAAAGATGTGGTTTTGTGTGTAATAATGTGATAATATTGTATTTTGGGATGTTTTTTTTCTACATTTCTCTAAACAATCTTTGCTGCATGGGTCTGTTTAGCAATACCATGGTTAAATGCATAGTTGTCCACCAAAAAATTGGGCCTTTTCTGGATGGAATATGCATATTGATTCCATGTATTGGGTGATATTCTTTGGGGTACTCCAGCTTCTTCCCAATCTTTTTTGACTGTGGATGGAAATTTAAATGCCCATGAAAGTTTTTTTTTCTCTGTTATCTTTTTCGTTTTTATAATGTTAAATGTAAATTCGGCATAGGTGTTGCACACATTCAATGAGTAAAGAAATATCTCACCAACAAACACATCATTCACATAAGCTATCATTTTGTTAAAGATGCAGTGTTTGTATAAGTTATTGACTTACTAGTTTTGCTAGTGTCTGTCTGTGGAGATGGGGAACAACGTGGGATCTGAGCTGAAGTGTTGTACGAGTGTTTTTAAATGTAAGAAACTGTAAAGGAAAAACATTGGAATGTCATAACAGAAATGAAGACAAAATATATAAGACAGGATATTACTGGATATTTTTGGGTATGATATGTCAGTAATTTATCAAGTTAGGATTGGTGTTCATAATATAACATAATGTTGTACATATAACAGCAGTTTTTTTCTAGTTCAATTTTTTGTAATTTTTTTTCCTCATTTTTTTGTATTGGTAAAATGACAGAACAAAAAGACAAACAAACTTGTTAGATAATGGCGTCAGCAAAATAAATAAATACATGAACATAAGGTGCATGTTAGTTATTTGTATTTTCTAGATGATCTTGAGCGTTCGTTCTCCAGTAGCTAGTGTATCATGGCAACAGTCGCTGCTAGAGGTTGGACTGCTACCATAGTGAGGAGAGCTTCCTGTTCCGGTAGTGAGAGGAAAGGACATCTAAAAAGCGAGGTAGTAGTTATACCCTACAGCACCAGCTGTGAGGGTGCTTCACGCCGTGTGTAGGTTGTAGTGAGTAGGGGGAGGGAGTAGCCACTGATTGGGAAATTACCCATTATCATGTCATAAGGGCAGGCCACATTTGAACACACAACCATCTTGTTGCAAGTAGAAAAGAAGAAGACAATATTTTGGCATTATTGTTTTGCTAAATGTACTGCAATTAGTTGCCTGTAAGATTATCTTATCTTTATTGTTTTCATTTAAGTAAGAACACAGGTAAAAAAATGTTGCTCTTTTTTTTTTAGACATTGTGACACCTATTCAGGAGTCTTTGTCAATTCTGTTGACTTACACCTCAGCAAACTCTAGTTGGAGGGCTGATGTATTTAAGCAGCATGGAAGACCAACCTCCTGCACAGACATTTTAAGTTAGATGCTAATCAAACCGCCACCCTTTGCTCGTTTGCATTGTTGGAGCCTTTTAATGTGCACGGGCTTCTTGCCTAGAGCTCCTGGCTCTTCTGTGATGAGCCATGCATTTATGAAGTTGTTGTTTGGTTTCTCCAATATAGGAGCCTGTACATTCCTTAATGCACTGGATACTGTAGCATGCCTGATGGTACTCAACTTCTGAAACACTGTTGTAAAACAAGATAAGCATAGCTAGCCCTGTACAGCCGCCCTGCTAAAATAACCTGTTTGTTGTGATTAACAATTATTCTGGCATACAGTATATTTCATATTATATACACTCTTATTCAGTGTTTCATAAAGTAAGCATAGACAACACAAACACAAAAAGGTTGGTACTTTTCTGTGGTTGTGTTGTCTATGCTTACTTTAGAGATATTTGTTTGTTTTTTTACCTCTACAATTCCTGTAGCTCTGATAAGAAGGTTTTGCTCCTTGCAGATTCTTCTATATTGTCTGTTTGGGCCACACTTAGATTTATTACATTTTAAAAGCAAATTTAATGTCAGGAAAAGAAAAATAAGTTTAAAAATGAAAGGAACATGGCTCTGTGTGAGCAAATAATGCTGGATTTGTTAAATTTCTAAAAATGTGATTAACCATTCTCTTTAAAAAAAAAAAAAACATTACTAGCAGTACACAGCCACTAATAAACATAAGAAACCACTAGAATTATTATTTCACATTGACTATGTCCTCTGTTTAAGGTTTCAGAAACTGAGCCATGTGGATATCCACTCTGGATGTATGAAGGATTCATTGATGCATCCGGACATCCAACCTTTTGAAATATAGTATAACAGTTTTACTCTTCCTGTGTCTGATATCCTGTCCAGCTAATGCGTTCTTCATTAATTTATGGTTTGCTTCATCACCCTTAAAGAAAAAAGACTTGATATCTTTCTCTAACGGACAACAGAATGTTTATACCCTAGCCCTACAGATCAAATGGGAATTACAAACTATATTAACTTCTATTTGTTTCTGCAAAATACATTAATGATGATGTAGTCTGTGCGAACTGGGGATTAGGCTACTTTTGACAACTGGAAGAATACTTAAAAATTATAAAAGCAAATCATTATCCCTAAAGAAATTATAGAGCAATAAAATAACAAAGTCAATGCCTTCTATCAGTGTATGAAGTGTAAAGATGGTATTTCTATGATTTGGGGGCTCTCATAAAGTATAGTGAGAGTTGTTATTCACTAAATAAATACAATATGGAAAAGTGGGTGTGCTACTAAAGTTATTTTTGTCCTGATGTTTGCATCAGGAAAAACAATTACCGGTATGTATAGATACAAATGCATGCATGTTCGCAAACATGGTTGGGACAGGGTTGAGGGGCCCGAAAACTAGTCTCTCTAGTTTATGGCCAAGAGCTGTTTTTTATTTTATTTTATTTTATTTTTATTTTATTTTATTTTTTTAACAAAAACAATTGTAAAGAAAAACTGCACATAGGCTTGATATTTAATGTACAAAAAAATATTTTCCAATATTATCATTTTATTCTTCTAATTTTAGCCTCACCTCCCTTTTACAACAAAATAGTTTGATCACTGAAATGGCTTCTCTAAAGTTTAGATAAAGCTACTATAGTGAAAAGCAGAAGCTCTCTGTTTTCCGGGTATAGACAGGAAAATACAGATCCTGAACATATATATAAATTAGGTTTAGGTTATGGTTAGGATTAAACAGGCACTTTAATCTTTAGGTTGAAGGTTAACTCACAGTTTGGGCATAAAAAGGATAGAAAATGACAAAAGATGAATGGATGTCAATGTGATTCTACGCTCAATGCATATAGCAAGACACAAATGCATATTAGTGTACGTGAGTACTTGTGAAATTTATTTAACTACAAAAATAAAGTCCTTATCTCCTATCCCTAAGAAAGGATTACCCCTGCTAGGGAACTGAAGTGAGACCTTTTCTGGTTAAAACTAATGGCTTCTAAAGAGCATCATGTGAATAATTCTTATTGTCAAGTAAAAAAAAAAAAAAAACTGCTCTGCAAAACATCTTAAAGTGTTTAGACACATTATTCCTTTTTAACTGCTCTATAACAGATGCATTTTACAGCAACCAATATAGTATAATTGTAATAGTTGTGCTGTAGTTTATAGTCATTAGATTTACCTAACGACTGTTTATCAGGGATTGGAGGCTGAGTCTCAAGCTGATGGGGGATAGTGAACCCTAAGGTCATTGTCCTGCGGTGCTTTCTTAAAGTCAATTATCCGTCAGACTTGAGCTGGTCACTTCCGCACAATCCTCCGGTAATCTAATTTTACTAATGTGGGGATAACCCTGATGAGGTATAAAACATCCGAGTCCACAGCAGCCAGTGTCGGGTTGGCATTGATCACTTTAAGGCTTTAGACACGTCTATCACCTAAATCTACCACACACAAGACAACCAAAGATGGGCTGGGATGGAGGATACGAGCCCAATGGCACTGAGGGAAAAAACTTCTACATACCGATGTCCAACAAAACCGGAATTGTCCGAAGTCCCTTTGAATACCCACAGTACTACATGGTGGACCCAATGATCTACAAGGTCCTAGCCTTCTACATGTTCTTTCTGATCTGCACTGGAACTCCCATAAATGGACTGACATTGTTTGTAACAGCTCAAAACAAGAAATTACGGCAGCCTCTCAACTACATCCTTGTAAATCTGGCCGTGGCCGGGCTCATCATGTGCTGCTTTGGCTTCACCATCACTATTACATCCGCTGTAAATGGATACTTCATTCTTGGACCCACTTTTTGCGGTATTGAGGGATTCATGGCAACACTTGGGGGTAAGATGAAAGCTCCTAGAAATGCGTTAGGAATCATATTTCAATGGTTGAACAATGTTAATCAGTAGAAAATATTTTTTTCTCGCTACAGGTGAAGTGGCTCTCTGGTCCTTGGTTGTGCTGGCTATTGAGAGATATATTGTCGTATGCAAACCCATGGGCAGTTTCAAATTCACTGGAACTCATGCTGCCGCTGGAGTTCTTTCCACCTGGATCATGGCTCTTGCTTGTGCAGCACCCCCACTTTTTGGGTGGTCCAGGTAAACCTTTGGTTAAGCAAAATCTATTGAATCAAGATTACAAGAGAAGAAAAATAGATGCAAGTTACCATGGAGACTAAACTTCCTTATTTTCTATTATTTTTGTATTTATTCACATCGTTTTAATGTTGGAAATGTTGTACAGGTACATTCCTGAAGGCATGCAGTGCTCCTGCGGACCTGACTACTACACCTTGGCTCCAGGATACAACAATGAATCTTATGTCATCTACATGTTTGTGGTTCACTTCTTCATTCCTGTTTTCCTGATTTTCTTCGCTTATGGAAGCCTTGTCATGACAGTCAAAGCTGTAAGTGGAATTTGCACAAGTTACCTCTCACAGCAATGTTTCTAGATTAAATTATTATGCTCCTACTGAAAGAGCTGCTTACCTGTTTAATAACCCATTCCCTTACTAAACTCTACAGGCCGCAGCTCAGCAGCAAGATTCAGCTTCTACACAGAAAGCTGAGAAGGAGGTAACACGAATGTGTCTCTTGATGGTGTTGGGCTTCCTGGTAGCCTGGACACCATATGCAACTTTTGCTGGCTGGATCTTTCTAAACAAAGGAGCAGCTTTCACAGCTCTGACTGCTGCCTTACCTGCTTTCTTTGCTAAAAGCTCAGCACTGTACAATCCTGTTATCTATGTGCTGATGAACAAACAGGTTGGTAAATTGCTCTAACTTCAAAATAGGTTTTCTGTTTAGGTTATGCATTAATTTGCACTTTCTTAAATATTGCCCTTGCTCTGTCTTTCAGTTCCGTAACTGCATGCTCAGCACCATTGGAATGGGTGGCATGGTGGAGGATGAGACCTCAGTTTCAACTAGCAAGACAGAAGTCTCAACTGCTGCTTAAGGACCCCTTGTCTTAATCATGATGATGTCTTCAAGTCTTTGGACAAGTTTCTGAAGAATTATTTTATGATATTTATTGACCACTCCAAAAAGAAACTTTTGCCAAATGGATTCATGGATTTATTAACTGAGGAACAAGGAATTCTGTCTCATCTGCTTATACATGTAAAGTATCAAGTACCTCAGAGTAATCTTCTACAGCAGCTGTGTGAATGTGTGCCTGTGAGAGCGTATGTTAATGAATGCATGGCTGAATTTGGATCTACCTGAGCACCTCATACTGTATATACACAGGCTTTGAATCGCTGTTCCTGAACCCATTAATTGCTGAATGTTCAAACAAGTGTGGGATGTTTGTTACTCTGTAAGGTAAAATGTTTTATTGGTTTACCAGCTGCATTATTTTTTGCATTTTTTGAAAAAGATAAAAAAAAAATACATAGTGTTGGTTAGACAATAAATGCATGCATCAAAAGAAACATGTGTTTGTTTATTTTTGGTTTAAAAATATGATATTTGGTGTAATTACAATACACAGTGTTCTTAGATTATACTGTAAATAATCTTCAGGGAATGACAGTTGCCAAATTAACATGAACGGTGTTGTTATTTCTAAACACGGATATATTTCAAAGCATCACAGCACGTTATTTGTTTACCTTTTAATTTACGTTTTCATTTCAATAGTGACAGTAATGTTACTGTGATGTGCAACTACAGATATTCACTAATGAAGCCATAAAAGTCACCCCAAATTTTAAGGCTCAGGTCATGTTAATGTCATAAAAAACACAAGATAGCTTAAAATATTAATTTAGTGCAAAGAATACTATAAGTGTTTCCCAACCTTATTTGACTTGTGTACCATGAGTACCACTCTCAGTCAAAAGTATTGATGACTGTCCAAAAGTGGAATGTACAGTAACTGATTATAACACAGAAATGTTATGCTTTCCATCTCTAATAAAAACGCAACATAAATGTTGCCTGGAAGTTTGTAAGGAGTTCAAATAAATCCAAAAGAAAATCCTCTTATCAACCTGCATTTATAAAACTGGAGCTGCTCTGAATAATTCTCTTATAATCACATTTAAACTTCATGAATTTGGAACAAAATACAGAACAGAAATTGTAATCACTTAATTACTTTTACTTTGTTTTCATCAAGACACCTGAGCTTGTTTGATGAGCTCTGATAGATCAGTGTTAAAAACAGCTGTCTGTTCCTCTGCTTGGTTTGGATGTGTGTCAAAGCTAAAGGTGAGCTCAATAATATAAGAAAAATGTACGTTTTGGTTAATAAAAGCTAATAAGATTTTACAGTTTGATATTTTCATGTGCCCCTTGCAATGCATCACAGTTGGGAATCATCCAGTAGGGAATCACTGCAAGAAACATGTTTTTTTTTTTTTTTTTTAACCAGACATGGGGTACAGTTGTTTTTCTACTTTAATAGCCTGAGGGATGGCAGGACAGAAAAAGAAATCACAAACATTGAAGCCTTTGCCAATGAGAACCTGGCAAAAGAAGAGTCAGGCTTTATTTTAGAAAGTGTAATGGTACTGTATATAGAAATGCTGAGACATTTAGGAGAGATACTCAGATCACCAAACCCCTTACAGGTCTTATCTGATAGTCTTGCGGTGAGACTCCAAACTAGAAACCATAACAGACATTCCAGAATATGTATCTAGCTCACTGGAGGCAGAGTTAGGAGTGATGAGTATCGAAAAAGAGTAGCTAAGGGCAGGAAAAAAAATCTATTATTTGGTTTGTCATCTTGTATTGAAAAATGTACAGAACAAAATTCAGTTTGTCATTTGAAGGGGCCAGAAAATGTTGTCAGGTCACTGCTCCTGCAGGCCAACCTTGGTTTTACTACAAGTCACTATTAGTATATCTCGAGACAACACTAGGGGGTTGGACCAACTATAAATTTTATTAAAGTAAAGGTATAGAGGATGATCTTTTATTTCCGGGTTGATCATCTAAGTAAGTGGTCCTCCTTATTGTCAATCATTCTTGTGATATGTTCACGCAAGGCTGTCCTACGTGCTCATCCCATTAGCTATCTTTTCCAGCACATGCGCACTTTCAGGCGTATGTCTGTGGTGAACTACAGTTTCAGTCAATCATTTAAGCTCACCTCTCTCATCGCGGTTCCTTGAAAATTACCGAGGGTCATAAGAGAGAAAGTGTCTATGAAGTGTATGAGAAGAAAAGAAAGGCCTCATAAGATAGATATAGATAGATTAAATATATCCTGGCATGCAGATATATCCTTGAATGCTTTGCACAGAGAGCTTTCCTCGCAATGCATCATAGGATCTGTTGTCACAGCAGCCCACTGTCCCTATAGGCTGTCACTACTAGACAGCGGCAACTAATAACAAAGATGGGACAGGCACAGTGCATTGGGGGAGGAGTTGTGTGACCAATGGAGCAAAAGGCAGTGATCATCTGTTCAAACGGTAAGTTAACTGAGTTTGCTAGTCCACTATATAGTCCTCGCTCTATATAGTGATCCGAGATATAGGGGTAAAGGCGGACGTTCGGGCACAGTAAGCTTATATGAGCTATGAGAACAGCAACTATTAAACAGAGCATACACAAGGAAAACTGGGCTGGTGCATGCTCTCGCACGCTTTTAACCGGCGTTCTCTCTCGGGGACAGGTACAGGGTTGTGCATGTGCATTATTTTAAAGTGGAGAGGGCGGGTCTTTTAACAAATTTGCAAAAATCCCCCACAATACCTTTAAACAGTCTTTATAGGTATAACTTCCAACTGAAAACACGGAAGAGAATCTTTCTTTACTTAGTTCATCAACAAAAGTATTAAAACGCATTAACTTTATTTGCCACAACTGAAAGGTTAACTGTAACATCTGAATTAGGCTCTTCCTGAAAATGACCGACCACTTTGATGTC
>NW_015151625.1:192305-196981 GCF_000732505.1 Cyprinodon variegatus
CTAAGTAGGTCCACCTGCCATTGTAACCACTATAACATTACTGGGAAAACTAGTTTATTGCTTAAATGGTGGTGGATCATTGTATTTTATTTAGGTGAAATCAGGAGAAGATGAAGACTAATAATGTTCTAACAGGTACGAACTGTGCATCGTGTCATTGGGTTCCTCCTCATGTAGATTCTGTCTCCCATCAGACAACAAATACTAAGTGACTGTTCGCAGCACCTTTGGACGTTATCATCCCATTGTGCCTACCTACTAGTAGGCTTGGTAATTTGTTATCACCAAATGAATCCTAATCCTAACCATAAAGTAAGTCATTTTTCCCAGTGGAATTAATCTACTTATGTGTAATCAGAATTTTCAGTAGTTATTGATATATTGTAATTAAAAATATAATGATAATAATCTTCCAAATGCTTATATTAAACAAACCAAACCAAATACAAATAAATTTTATATCCTGTCGAGTTGTAAAATCCTATCCCTTTAAATATTTAATGATCTGTAAATTAATGAGGATGATTCTTTAATAAGATCCTTGTCAACTGGATATGCAATGTTTGCTTTTAAAATCTAATGTCTCTGTTGGACCTAGTGAATGATTTTTTTTTGTCTTTAATGTGTAACTATGACAAAAATCTCCAGAGGACACTCTGAGTTTACTGAACAAAACCTGAACCCGACCAGTTTAGCTCTGGGAAAAATGGAGCCTAGGCAGAAATTCAACTTAAGAAACGCATTGCTTTTTCATACCTCCACCTGCGACACAGCCAATCATCTTTGAACCACACCTCCACGAAAGCCAATCAGGATCCAAAGCTCATCTTCAAAGGCCTCCGACAGACACCTGTCTGCTCCTGTGCGCAGGCGGCGGATGCGCTGTGGCTTCATTCAGATGACACCGTTTCAACCCACCTCCAGCCCCTCCTCCACCATTGTAGCTAAAGCTTCATCAGAGTGTCATGCCTCCCGGACTCTTACTGCGTTCCCTGTCTCATCTTAACCGGTCCGGCAGAAGAGCGCCATGTTGAGCCTGGTTCTGCCAGAGGTTTCTTCCCAACGGGGAGTTTTTCCTCTCCACTTTCCCTTCATGCTTGCTCATCATGGACAGGTTCTCTCAACCTGTGTTATCCAACTGGACTTCCATCTTCCAGGTCCCTGAGTGAAGCTCTAGTATCAGCTCACGTAATTCACTGGATCTCCCCATAAAGCTCAGCATACCGTCTCACCAACCAGCAGTCTACAGACTGACCAACTTCATCCATCTCCACTCCACCACCGGTTTCAGGCCTGGGGGGAAACAGCCCTGTTCTTTAGTCCTGTTGATGTATATCTATCAAAATTAAGCGCTGTTTTTCCTGCCGAGTTCTGAGCGCCAAAGATTAAGTAATTGTATCAATACATTTCTCCTAATTGTCTTTTCTCTTTGTGTGAGTTTTTCAGATTGAAATGGTAATACGGCAAAATAGGTTGAACAAAATAACTTTGTAACTCTCAGTTTGTGGAAAACTGAGAGTTACCCTGATTCTCAGGTTTAGCACACTTAGTTTTCAGTAAAGAAAGAACAAACATATTTTTTAGTTTTTTTGCTTTCATAAATATGCAGATCACAGTCTAATGACTAAAATTCACAAATAAATGAATTTGGGATATTCAAATGTTAAAACTTACTATCTTAAAACTTACCACGTGCAAAGCAATTTTACAAATAGCAAACTCAACTGATAATGCAGTTTTGGCATCTTTTTTAGTACATTTGACAATCAGGTGACACGCAAAAACATCTACAGTCACTACTGCAACAAACTCTTAAAGTATTTTATTTGCAGCTTTACCAGTGGAATCTGTAATAGGGAGACTATAGCTTGTATAGCAAGCAGATGATGCCCACTGGAGGTTTTCACCAAAACTGAAGAACAGCTCTCTAATGGGCAAAATGTTTCACATTGTGAAATATTTCAAATGTTGCTTTGTGCTTTATAATGATAAGACTGTACATTGATAGACAGGTCTAAAAGGGTTTAATTATGTTTAAACATGGACTTTTTTCTCAACTAGTTAACCGTCTATATCATGATGTACCCCTTTATTTCTAGCTGATAACCTGATCCTAATTGTTATGCTGTGGGCACAAGCACTGTAATTTTCTTCAAAGAGCCTGCTCTGGACACCTGTGTGTACTTAGTCTTTCTGTCAGGGGGCCGGCAGAGGCTAGTATCGCCTTTCTTTGTTCTAATTGCTTAGATCAGACAGGATGAGCTGCATGCAGAGGCCGTAATAACAAACTCTAGGCTGCATGGGGAAAAATCTTCAGGCAAAATCCTTGCTGTGAGGCAAAATGGAAGAAAATCACAGTTCTGGCAGCTACAACATTTTGCTGTGGTGCAGTTTGCACTGTTTTAGCCGTAGTTATGTAACCAGAATTCGAAAGGGGGTTAAATATCTTATGGTTCTCTAAAACAAAACAGTATAATAAGACTCATGTGGTAATGTCAATTTCATAGCAGATGTATGTTGTTTATTTACACCACAGCACTGTATATATAAAAGTGAATTAGTGTACAACTAATTTTTATTCAAATAAATAATTAAATTCTGGAAATTAGAAATAAAGGTACATTTTGTGTCAGATTATATAACTGTCATTTTGGCAACACTGAAAAGCTTTTGACAAAAATAGTCTAAGGACCTTAAGGGCCCAGAGACATAGAGATATTTTATTTCAAAAAAACTTTAAGGTATTTATTATATCACAAGTATTTTATTATGTATTTTCAACCTTGTTTATTCAAACCATGTTGTTCATGTTCAGACACCCAGATTGACTTATGGAAGCTCATTGGTAGAATTCCCTTATGACAGAAAGAAGGCCGCGACTCACACCATTTTAATATCCGGAGGGGGGACATATTTAATTACAAACCAAATTCATACAGCTGTCTTAAAACACTTCATACATTCAGCACTGCATCGTCAAAAATTCTGTTATCCCCCACCTTCAGTCCATTTCAGGGCGGCATTTATAGTTTCCACATCGCACTGTGTGGATGCACGTGCACGACTGGATGCTCTTTCTGGAAAACTCTTAGCTTATGACCTGATTGCGTGCGAGTCAGCCAGTAAGAACCCTGTTTTGCCAAGATTCGTACGTGACTCCCAGTATGTAGACTCTCTGTTTACATGCTGCATTCTCTGTGTTCCTAAGTGAGCATAAGTTTAGAAACAGGACTACATAACGCAGTACAACTGCTTCCATATTTGGCAAGCCAGCCAGATATTTATATTCTACATTCCCCCTGTAGTTAATTGCAAATGAAATACTTTGTGATGTTACATGGTGATGTGAATACTACGCGAATAAGTGGACTTACGTGTGTGTGAAGTTTAAATGAAAAAACCCCGAAATTTTAGTGTTACCGACACAGCCTGATATGGATGGAAGTTGCGAGATATAAACCTTTAAATGAAGCTATTAACTAACCATTACTAAGTATCATAATTAATAATAAAAGTCAGTCAGAAGTCAGTCAGTCAGTACTCCTCTTAACAGCCTGCTATGGATGGTTTACAACGTGAAATAATAAAACAGTAATACAGGTTATTATGCAAAGCAATGGCATGTTACAATCAGGTTTATATTTGCAGAATACAAGAATAATCAATACTTGTGTTGTCTTCTTTCCTGTTGAAAAAAAATCAAAAATATAGTTCTTTCACTTCAGGGCTCTGTCCTTTGCTTTAAAAAAAATCATGAACACAGGATCACCGGTTCCTGCCTTCAGTATTTTGCAGGCGGAAGTTGAAGGTTTGCAGTCTTATGCCTGGGGTTACAGGTCTTTACAATCCATCCCCTCAAAATGAGTAAGACAGAAAAACCACAATTAGTGTTCTTATCAGCAAATATCAACTAATCATAGAAAATAATATTCATATTATTCCAATCCTATTGTAGTACGTAGTGTTGGACCTATCTAATTCAATTGGAGAAGGATCCCATTCCCCCCTGTGATGCTTCCGTCACATCTGGTCCTCTCGGTCATCCATCTGCTGGTCGCTCCTCAGAGTTGCATTCTTCCGACGTGTTGCTAGAGTTTGCTGGTCCTCTTGTCCTTTTATTACTCTTTGATGTACTGTACTTCCCTTATTATTTGAGTTCAGTCAGTCTGCTCCTTGGTTGTCCTGGTCCCCTGGGCCTTGCATGTCGTTCATGTGTCCATGGCTTATGCGGATCCAGAGTGAGGACAGTTCTTGTCCCAGTGTCCTTAAATCTCACTATCAGATGTGATCCTGAGAGGAAAGAAAAAACTGACCAGTATCTTGAAACTAAATCTAGAGATGTAACACATTTCATAAGTCCAGTTTCTGTATTCAAGGTTAAAATTAAAATAAGAGAACTTTTGATTGTTGCAGTAATGTCCCATTGTCTCTTGGTTTATCTTCTCCCTTATCTGCAATTATTAATATTTCCAAAAATCCTCCAATAATCTGTAAAATTTAAATCTCAGAGAATTAACCTTTCTGATAATAATGAAATAAATCATGTAACACGATTGTAGGACTTCTGATTGGACCTCAGGCCAAAACAACAAACAACAACAGTCTATCTTTTTTAGGAATCATCTTACCTGTTTAAAGAAACATGAAATAAATTACAATCATCTTACCTTCCTAAA
>NW_015151625.1:197497-199429 GCF_000732505.1 Cyprinodon variegatus
ATGAGAATATAAGCAAAAAATCCTTTTTCCTCTGGAAGCAAGTTGAGTGCCCTCCTACAATATTTTTAAATACAATCTGCATTGTGATTTTCTGTGCTTTATAACAACATTTGTAAAGACATCTAGATCTAGAATTTATTGGACAGTTTATGCACTTGGATCACATAATCTCACATTTACATAATATTCCTGAATTCAATTCTTAAGGGGCTTTTCCAGTTGTGAAGCCTGTTTTTATTCAGTATTTTACTGTTAGAAATGTATTAAGAACATGTGTGACAATCTGCATAACGTATCCGAGACAGAAATTATGATTAACTTTTCATCTTATTTGTGTAAAGTCTGATTTCTAAATTAAACTAATCCTTGATGTTGCAAGCACTGCATAGATACATTTGAACTATTCCTTATTTATAATGTTTATTCTGTTAGATATTAGTTGGCTCCGTACAGATGACCATTTCAGCACTGGACAGTACCACCGAAGGTTAAATCAAGTTCAGCACTGGATAGGGCCTGTGGTGACTGCACAGCGGTGGCAGACAAGTTTCCAGCCATTTCAGCACTGGACAGTCCCACCCCAGGTTATATCAGGTTCAGTACTGGACAGGGACTGTTGTGACTACGAAGAAGGGGCCGAAAAGGCGCCAGCCATTTCAGCACTGGACAGTACCACCCCAGCTTAAATCAGGTTCAGCACTGGACAGGGCTTGTGGTGACAGAACAGCAGGGGCACACAAGTTAATTATTTTGGTTGAGGGCTTTGGGCGGCTGCACATCACTCATCCTTTGAAACCCGCCCATCAAATTCTTTCCAATATTTCAGAATTTAACCCTTTGCCATTAGCCAGCACTTCAGACAGGATCCTAACTCCTTCAACAGCGCCCATACGAGCCTCCTCAGGTTCAGAACTGGACAGGGCCTGTTGTGACTGCACTGCAGGGGCAGAAGAGGCGCCAGCCATTTCAGCACTGGACAGTACCACCCTAGGTTAAATCAGGTTCAGCACTGGACAGAGCCTGTGGTGACTGCACAGCAGGGGCAGACAAGGCGCCAGCCATTTCAGCACTGGACAGTACCACCCCAGGTTATATCAGGTTCAGCACTGGACAAGGCCTGTGATGACTGAACAGCAGTGGCAGACAAGGCGCCAGCCATTCCAGCACTGGACCATACCACCCCAGGTTAAATCAGGTTCAGCAATGGACAGGGCCTGTGGTGACTGCACAGCAGGGGCAGACAAGTTATTTGTTTTGGCTGAGTGCTTCTGGGGGGCTGCACATCCCTCAACCTCTGAAAACCGTCCATCAAATTATTTTCAATATTTCAGAATTTAACCATTTGCCATTAGCCAGCACTTCAGACAGGACCCAAACTCCTTCAACAGCGCCCATTCGAGTCTCCTCAGGTTCAGCACTGGACAGGGCCTGTGGTGACTGCACAGCAGTGGCAGACAAGGCGCCAACCATTTCAGCACTGGACAGTACCACCCCAGATTAAATCAAGTTCAGCACTGGACAGCACGTGTGGTGAATGCACAGCAGTGGCAGACAAGGCGCCAGCCATTTCAGCACTGGACAGTCCCACCTCAGGATAAATCAGGTTCAGCACTGACAGGGCCTGTGGTGACTGCACAGCAGTGGAAGACAAGGCGCCAACCATTTCAGCACTGGACAGTACTACCCAAGGTTAAATCAAGTTCAGCACTGGACAGCACGTGTGGTGAATGCACAGCAGTGGCAGACAAGGCGCCAGCCATTTCAGCACTGGACAGTACCACCCCAGGTTATATCAGGTTCAGCACTGAACAGGGCCTGTGGTGACTGCACAGCAGGAGCAGACAAGGCGCCAGCCATTTCACCACTGGACAGTACCACCCCAGGTTAAATCAGGTTCAGCTCTGGACAGGGCCTGTGATGACTGCACAGCAG
>NW_015151625.1:200156-214688 GCF_000732505.1 Cyprinodon variegatus
CAACGAGTCTACATACTCGGAGTCACATACGAACTGGCTGACTCGCACTCAATCAGGTTATAAGCTAAGAGATTTCCAGGAAGAGCGTCCAGTCATGCACGTGCATCCACACAGTGCGATGTGGAAACTATAAATGCCACCCTGAAATGGACTGAAGGTGGGTGATAACAGAATTTTTGACGATGCAGTGCTGAATGTATGAAGTGTTTTAAGACAGCTGTATGAATTTGGTTTGTAATTAAATGTGTCCCCCCTCTGGATGATAAAATGGTGTGAATCGTGGCCTTCTTTATGTAATAAGGGAATTCTACCAATGAGCTTCCATAAATGGCATTTATAGTTTCCACATCACACTGTGTGGATGCACGTTCATGACTGGACGCTCTTCCTGGGAATCTCTTAGCTTATGACCTGATTGCGTGCGAGTCTGCCAGTAAGAACCCTGTTGCTAAGTGAGCATAAGGTCAGAAACAGGACTACATAATGCAGTACAACTGCTTCCATATTAGGCAAGCCAGCCAGATATTTATATTCTACAGACTCAAAAAAGTATATATTTTAAAGACATTGTTTTAGCAATTCCCTGTGAGAATCCTCACACATTTTCGCCTGGATTAATTCCAGAAGCAAATCTTTCAAACATTTATTGTTTTATTGCCATAAAAGTGTTTTACATTACATAACTACTTGTTTAAACCTCCATAATCCTGCATAGCTGTTTCATTAAACTTAGGGTGAATGACTGCAGTATTTAGGTGTCAGTGCTTTAATCTTCTACACACAGTGTAGAACAAATTATATGACTTTTCTATAACATTCTAATTCAATTGTAAGCCATCTGCTGTCATATGAGAACCATGTCGGTTTGATTTAATTAGGTTGTCATACAGTTTTCCGCTATTAGCCAAGCTTAAAAAAATGAAGTGGTGAAACCACAGGTCACTCTACCATAGTCTACTGAGAAGTAACTCCTCTTTATTTTACATAAGGGTTAGATATATTAACTCTAATTAACTTTATGAACTGTTATATCATTAAAATGTGCTGTCCAATAGAAATCATTATAATTGGAAGAAGTGTTTGGAGTTTTGTTCTATTGTATGTATGCAGTTTATTATCAATCGGATCTATTTGCAAATGATTACAAAATGTAATAGCTGATTAGGTGTAATAAATAATGTTCATGGACAATAAATTGTATTGTGAGAGATAACTAACATTTCATGATTTATTATACATTTAAATGGGGTTTGCTTACTTTTGAGAAAAAGATTATCAATCAGAACAACTTTTGTAAACTTTTATAAGATAATAAAGCTGATTTAGTGTTTTATGTTTATACATATATTCATAAATATTTGTATAAAAATATATGGCTGTGTGATAGCCTGCTTTTATTATTAATTTATTTTTCTATTATATATTGTTTGTTTTTGTTCTATTGTACTTACTTTACAATCTTGTCTTTCGCTTTTCTGTAAACGCGTGCACTGCAAGAAAAGAATTTCCCACAAGGGATTAATAAAGTAATTCTTGTTCTGATTTATCCAGATAACTCTAAAAACAAAGCTGGTTAATGTAAGATTAAGAAAGCTCAACAAAAAGATTATCTATACATTCATGTAGAATATGTTGACTCCTCTTGGAGTCAAATTGGTAAGAGAAGAGCTATCCTGATAAAAAGAAAAAATAATTTGATATGTTTTATACCAATTTCTTTTTATGCCTACTGACCATGGATAAATAAAGCATAGATGCTACTTTGAATGTAGACCATCGCAGCCATAGATGCAACATGAGTAACTTGAGCTACAAGAAATCAAGTGTATATATAGAAAATAGTACATATTTTTGCTGGAATTACTTTATTCTTTCCAAAAATGAATACTTTTGCTTCAACAAAGATATAGATTTATGTCAAAAAATGATCTGGAGAAGTGTTTCTTCTGCCCTACTTTTTCATTTTGTAACTAAAATATTATTTTTTTTATTTATTTTACACTTAAAAACAAAAGAATTTGTACAGAACTTTCTAACTGATTTAAAACTCTAAACATTTAATCAGACGATATTACCTTACTCAGTAGTTGAGTAGCCATTTTACTAGTACTTGAGTAAATTCTTGGATAACTACTTTCTCCTTTGACGTCAGTAAAAGAAAATGTTAAAATAGTGCAACTCTTACTTATACATTACTAATATTACTAATACTAGTATTTTTGGCACCTCTGGTCGCACCCTAATGAGTTTAATCATGTTTTTTTATTTTTCAGCGTCCATGCTAACTCAGTGTAAGTTTTGGATTGTGTCACAAGAGTTAGATGTATGATAGTATGTATAGAGACAAGAAATTTTAGTTATTTAAGTCCTTATTATTGTAACAGTTTTAACTTGGATGATTTAAATACAAGGAGCGATTATCCCTAAGGCTGCGCAGTAAAGCTAATCTTTTTTTTTTTTTTTTATTCTCAGAAACTGTTGAAAATGTATCCTTCAACAACAGCTGCAGTTTAAAAAAAGTGTCCATTATACTTTCCAAATGTAAACTTCTTATATTTATTATTTAAGATAACTTTACATCAAATGTCTTATGCTTTGATTCACTTTCCATAGAAATAAAGAGGATAAATGTATGCTCACATTAAAGAAGAACAATATTTAACAGTAACATTTAATTGGACTTGATTTTCACATCTAAACAGCCACTACTAAAATATTTAAAACAGAAGAAAAAAACTTCATACAACAAAACTACCTAATATGTAAAAACATTCCAATATTTTTGTAATAAATTGAAAAATCCTGCTTTGTTTATCTGTCAAAGAGCTTAATTTGATTTTTTTTTTTTTATCCCTTAATAACCTCAAAAAGATAAAACAACAACAGCGTTTTTACAGAATTAACAATCAAGGAAACTACCACATTTAAAATCTCCAAATATAGACATCAAGGTGATACAATAATTTAAACATCAAGGAACCCATCAATAAAGAGACAAACAACTAAACTACAAAAGCAAACCATATATCTATGAATGAATCAGTCTATATAAAACCAAAAATCTATCACATATGTTCTTCTAGTGGTGCTGAACTTTTCATACTGCACACATACTGTATCCTATAAACCATAAGAGAAATGAAACATAAAGGAAGATTACCCTTTAAAACAGAAATCTACTTATGTAATGACAGGAAGTTTAAGTGTGTGTTTAGCTGTGAATCTATGGATCAGCATGCTTTTATTTGCCTGTTACTTGGCTGCTGGTATAGGGTACCTGAGTTTAACCATCAAAGGTTGTGTCTATTCTATTCTAGTCTATTCTAGTCTATTCTATGTTGTCTATTCCATATTAAACTCAGTGAGATAGACTTGTGCGTAGTTTTCAATCAGTCACTCTTTATCAATATTTCTATAGATGCTCTGATGGCATTTACCAAGTCTTTTTTTGCCTCTCCTTTCCTGTTGTTGTTTCTGCTTTTTTTTACTTTCAGAAATATATTTCAGAATTTGACCTACATGTCCCTCAGATTTTGCAAGTTCAGTATACAAATTAGACCTGAAAAAGATGTTGTGTACATGTTTACACCGTATACCTAATCTGCTTATCAAAAACACACCAGAAAGGGCCTACAGTATACCTTCTGGATTCAAGTGTTTCTATCTCATCTTTGCCTTTCGTTAATTATTACTTAGTTTCACTGTTTCTGTGTGAAACCAACTTTAACTCTTTTGTTCAAAATGCCTGTGACTGTCATATCCATTAGGAATTGTTACATAAATTACATAAATTGTTACATGAATAACAAATTCTGTTAGGGTTACATCTCATTAACGAAAATCACAGGTCCTTGAGAAACAATTTTATTTTCTCTTTCATAAAACCCAGTTTTGCCCAGATAAGTCTCTGGTAAGCTAAAGCTTACTTGTGATTGGTTGATGCTAGCTTGTCTCTGGACCTGTTTATCGAAGTCCCCTCTTGACTCTGTGAAACTTTCCTGTCTGAAGGGGCCAAAGTTCTCATCTGGCTGGTCAAAACTAGATTCACTGTAGAGTCTCTCATGCATTTCACTAGATCTTTTTCTGGAAGAGGTCCTGCTTGGGTATCTCTGACCAGTCTTGTACCAGCCCGTCTCTTTAAAGACGAACCAAATGTTTCCAGACCAGAGGACCACGTTCACGAAACCAAAAACCTGTCAGTTGAAAAAAAAGTAACCGTTGTTATTGAATCATCATGTCCAAATTGTGTTCCTGTTTGATTTAATACCTACAGCAGAAGTGTTTAGGCGAGACCAGGAGGGTTCCTGTGTGGCTGCACATCTATTCCCTTTCTCTCTGCAGGCAGCAATGAGAAGAAGCATCTCTGTTGGGTTTGTAGCTGTCTTGATATCATTAAGGCTTTTAGCCCAACTGCAGCTGCTAAGCAGCCATGTCAGAGAAAAGATGACTGTGACAAGAAAATCCTGTAGCGGTGTGCAGGAGAGAAAGACAACATATAAATGATGCTTTGTGTCATTTTAACAAAGTACACCTGATTAAACAAGGGAACTGTAGAAATGTCACTAACCACTAGAGGGCCTCTGTTATTCTTCAGGTACTTGTTCTGGTAGAAGACGTAGACAACTGTTGCCAAGAGGGAATAAAGAAATGCCAAAACACCTACGGTTACGAAAAACTGAGCAGCTGCAGAGAAGTCGCCATTAAGGAAAACCACTTCTTCTCTCATTGCTTCACACAAGGGTGCTCTGAAATGAACCTGCTGCAACCTACAAAACATGAACAGATTGTTTAGAGTTATAAGAAATAATGTTTTAGATTAACCCTGAAGGAAGAATATGCCTTTATCCACTTACATTTTAATTGTCTTTTGAAGCAGTTGTGAAAAACATTTATTTAACCATTTTATCCGGGAGATAGTTACAACCACAACACCAGAAAAAATATGCACATTTTGAAACTTCAAATAACCTGCATCTCTTTGCCTAAAATGATGGTTGAATGTCCTGCAAACCAGTTGGGCTTTTCTCTTATGATTATTTGCTCAGGTGGCATAACATAAATAACTCAATCAATTACAGATAATCCTGATGTTTACTGTTTTATATACAGCAGAGAGCAAATGTTTGCAGGGTTCATTTCTTTGATTCCAAACTCTCCATCAGCAGTGAGATCAAATATCTGCCAAAAGATGACTCAGATGACATCTGATGTAATGTAAAAGTTTGCAACTTATGTCAAACTATCTAAAATTGTATGACTCTGTTAAATGTATGGCTCATTTTATGTCTTTCATATCCTCATGAGGTTTTTGTAGATTCCGTTTAAGCTATTTGTGATTCTAAAAGTTGTCCTCCAGAGCTGCTTTTGCAGCTGTAACATAAAAAAAAAAATCCTTGAGATATCTACTCTCACATTTACTTGGTGGAAAGCTTGCTCTTAAAGCTGCTCTTGTAAATATTTTGCATATCTCTCTGTCATGCTACTAACTCTGACACTGACAGGCAATCTCCTCTCATATTTTGCAAGATACTTCTAACAAAACTAAATGATTGGTTTTCACTCAACAATGCTTCAATAGTGTTATTTTCCACCACATTGATCTTAACATTGATAGAATAGACTATAAGGCAATAATTGCTTTTATTTAGACTTTGTCAGGGAGCATATTACTTTAACAAGTATGAGGAGAAGTTGACAACAAGTGTTGCATTTACTGGGAAATAGAGGGAGAAGAAATATTGTATAAAAAAATCAGTCAGCCTTTGACTTAAACTTAATTAAGATGCATTATGTTCAAAACAATACAGTGCTGAATGACAAAGATAATCTCTGTAATCATATCAAACCAATATGGAGCTCTTTGCATCAACCTGATTGATCATGTTGTGGGGAAAAAATGGTAAAGAGTGTTGTATAGTTTTAGTTTCTTTTATCTGTTTTTTTTTTTTTTTGTTAAAGAAAAAAAAGTGTATTTCTATTGGAGGGGACACTTGTAGATATGAATATGAATAAGGAGGAAAGGAAGTGTTTTTTTCTTTCTCACATGAAGGCACGCGTGTTAGGATAAAATGGTAAGATTACCAAGAATATAATTGTCATCTAATTCATCCATGGACTTGTTGTAAATTTAACTTGGCTATGTTAAGTCTATGTCGGAAATGGATGTGTTGAATGTATAAGATCTTTGAAATGCACTCAATAAAAATGTTATTTAAAAAAAAAAATAATAAAAAAATGGTAAAGAAGCGACTTTTTCTTAAAATCTTAGTTAGTAACGCTCCTTTCTTAAGAAAACTAATATGCCAATCATACCACTGCATATCATGTTTTATGCCAGGAAGACCAAATGCCATGGAAATAATTTTGGAATATACCATTTTGCATGAATACTTTGTTGCAGAAGACACAACAGACATAAAATAAAATAAAAATATGACTAACTAGCTGGCTTTTAAAAGGTTCATTTTTTATTTCAACTTCTAAAGTATATTTTTTTTGTACTGTTCCTCTGGTTTTAAAGGCTCGGAGGCCAGTAAAACACCAAAGCAAAGTAACATTTCATCCTGCTGTTTGAAACCTATAAGGATCCAGTAAGGATGGGCTGCCGCCCCCACCCCCCTACTTGTTCTTAACTCAAAAAAAAATTAAGCTTATACACTTGCAAATGAAAGCTAGACAGATTTGGCAGTTTTTAAATATTTGCAGAAAGATAAAGACTGCAAGGGGTATGTCGGTTTAAGGCTGGCATGCCAAGTAGATAAACATTCTTAGCAACTAGCTAATATTAGTTGGTTATTCTCTCCCTATTCTATAAGGGGTCAAAAAGCTACAGTATTCCTGAAAGTATGCAAAACAAAACAAAAAAAATACTAGTTTTAGAAGATCTTTAAAATACAATTATCATGTTCTTATTTAAATAGGTCATGCATTCCTTTTTATTTTTTTATGTTGCAATTCACGGAAACCATAAATTTAATACTAGAGAAAATTGTATGTTTAGGTGTTTTGGATAACTTCAGCATAATAGGAGTTCAAGGGAATGTGGAACGGTTTTGTTTGTAGGCAAACTAAAATGGAAAATGGAAACTTTAAAATATCGAGTATCTGCATTTTATGCTAAATCAGTTTCACCAAGTTGTTTTAACCAAATTATAAAATGCAAATTTAGAACTGTTGTGTGATGAAATTGCATTTACTCATTAATTACTTTCTAGAATGAAAGCTATATAGTGTGAACAAATATCTAGAAATGCACCCAAAAATTAAGAATCACTGTAGTTTAAGGAAAAATAAATATTACTTTTGTCTGTTCATGGCTGACATCACCGAGTTTCTCATTTTCATGATTAGTTCATTTTAAACGTATCATATTTCTTTATTTTTACATTTCATAAGCTGAACTTTTTGCATTTAAATGAGTAATATTCTTTAGAGAAACGTACAAGGTTATGTGTAAAATACCGTTATTAATGTAAAGACAATTATATAAAAAAAAACACCGAAGACCGGGAGATGTTAAAGTGGGTCGACATCCTTGCTCAGCTGTCTAGATTTAAACTGGGTTTAATAGAGAGCAGCTCTCTCTTTTTTACTTGAGAGTAAAAGTCTGGTCTATGTATAAAATATTACAACAGTTTGCTAACCGCTGATCAGGTGGCTGCATGGAGAGAATTCAATTAGTCTTTTTCTTATCTATTATGAGTGACAAAGAAAATTATTTTGACTTGCCTCAATTTTAATGTCCTTTGTTTTTAAAATAAACTTGTTTTCTGATCCAGATTTACCTGAAAGGATATCCAAAATCAATATTAATGCTGAGGTTGTTCTGTATCCGGGCTGCACAGTCCACTTTAATCTGGAGATGGCCATGGTATCCTCCACAGGTGGCAAATGCACAAATGGCAAAAATCTATCAATATACAAATAAAAGAAAAGCTTATGAAAGCATAACCATCTGTTGAATATTTCTTTGTTTGAGTCTTTTAGAAAACAGGGATTGTGTGAGCTTGCTGCATAATAATTGCACATCAATAAATCAGATGAGAGATTATTACAGTTCAAAATGAGTTTCACAACAAATCCTGAATAATTGAAAGGAAGGAAGATAATTAACAGAGCTGCAAACTGTGCCCTGGAGGGAGCCCACAGCAGTAGAATCAGGACCTGTTTGTTCATGTAATATGCAAATCTGGACCCCCTCATTGATATGTGCTCACATTTTCATCATTTTTAAAAATTTAAAATTTAAAAGCTTTTTGTTGTGAGGCAACAGCTTTTCTTCAGTTTTAAACAATGAAAAATGCCCCTCATCTCAAACCAGTAAGGTGTAATCTCTCACCACATCATCAGACTAAAAATATCTGTTGTGATCACATAAAGGTCTTGTTACCCATATGCAATATTTTGCATATGAGTAACGAGAACTTTACATTTATCGAAACAATAATCGGAAAGCATATGCAAAAATCTGCTCAAAAAGGGAAGGAAATACAAAAAGCCTACTTACCGGTGCAAATATAACCATACACATTTAAAGACCAAATAGCCTGACTCCACACAGTGCCTGCAGCTGTAGTCATCAGGTTGAAATGAAACTGATGCAGACAGAGGAATCAGAGCGACTCTTCCAGTAGAGAGGGGTGGGCTGACAGGAGTTGTCTCTCTTGAGGAGGAGCTGTAAATCCTTTAAAACTCTATATTTAGTTATAAATGAATTGCACTATAACATAATTTCAAAATTTGTAAAATATGATTTTTTTAATTTCTTATTTTTTTCCCGACTAAATAAATCCTCATACTACAGCTCAGTGGCAACAAAAAAATTAGGCTGAATTTGGAACATGAAGCAAACTGGGGATCTGGGACAGAGTTGAACACATAAATAATTTATATGGTCACAGAGATAATTCTGGAGGCTGGACAAAGCTGATGCGTTTGAACAGACATCAGTAAACATTGATCTCTATTCTACATTTAATAGAACGACATCAAAACATTTATATGTTTTTCTACCTATAGTTCAGATTAATAGTACAAAAAGGGTTATGTTTTGGTCATACCTTGCTTAATTCAACTGGTTTTAACTGGAAACTACTTGATTGTATTAATACAATTGGAAGATAATGTATGACTGCATATTAAACATAAATAAACAACCATGTTTTCTGTAAAGAAAACATTAAAACATTGATATTTCCTTAATGTCTCTATAACTACTTATTTATCTTTCCACCATTCCCTGACTGAAAGGTCTATTGCTGACCTCTTTTGGTTCAAAAGCTGTATTACACATTCATATTAAGGCTTTTGTCTTATTGGATTCAATCCTGTATCTTACCTAAAGATCAATCCAACATATATACGTATGAACATGATATGATCAACCAGTATCGTAAAATTGTACATTAATATTATTCCCGAGTATATTTTTGTTGTCAGCGAAAATGACAGAACAAAAATAAGCTCTGTAAAAAACCTTTTCATTGTTCTGTCTGTTTGAAATTAAAGACAAATAGAGGAGAAGATGAGGAAATTGGTCTAATTCAACATATTAAAAGGTGTTATGAAAACAATTTTTTTTAGGCACAGACTTTTAGATAAAGAGATATACTGGTAATGATTCATTATTGTTTTATTCTGTAACCATGTCATTTGATTTTAGTAAATTATAATCCAGTTTTAATTTTGAATGTTATTTTTGTGTTTTTTCATTAAAACTGTGTATTGGTTTAATCCTTGGTAATGACATTGATATAGACAAGATTATGTTTTTTCATCAATCATTCCACAAACTAATATTGTCCATCAAAGCATGTTTTAACATAGTTTTGTTTATATGACTTTTTAATTTGCGCATAATTATACACAGTTAAATGAGATTTGTAAGACAGTGGATTTCATTTCAAATCATTCAGTCAGTCTATCTCATTTGTTTGAAAGCAACTTAAAAGAAAATAACTCAATCAAAAGATGTCAGAGGAAAGTAAAATTCTTACTTTAGATCTAACTTTAAAAGAGGTAATTATTCCTCCATTTCTTCACAAAGGAGATTATGACAAAACATTTTTTCTATGGTGCCCCAATTTCTAATTATCTTACTTTTATTTACAGCAATAGAGAATGATGAGATGAGAGAAATTTAATCATTTCCATTTTACATCATTACAGGTAACATTGTGAAAATGTATCACAATGCTATGTAGTTAGGATGGGAAAGATTAAAGATATTAATAACAACAAAAACACTGATAAATAAAGCTGTGTACTTTTGAATGTCTGATACTGTAAGAAATTTGTAAAACCTTATAAGTTATAACTTGGTTCAAACCAGAAGTAAACATCACATCCCCAAAAAAATGACTGAATATTACTGATGTAACAGGGAATTGCGTAAGCATTAGGATCAACTGTGTATTTATAAATGAAATAAAGGTTTACCGATTTCAGTCAATGTGATCCTAATTACATGTGACTAGATATGACGTGTTATTTAAAGCCAATAGATCTGTGGAGGTGTTTGTGTCAAGAGCTGGGTAAAATAAAGGGATGTTACTGCTAATCAGATGAGAAAAGGTTACAGTTCACAAATCGGGACAAAGAGATTACAACCTTCAGCATCATAACAAAAACTGAACACGATTGTACAAAACTAAAGGTACATGCTTCTCTTCTTCAAAGGTCAGCACCAAAGCTTTTAAAGCTTAAAACATTGGAAAATTCTGATCTTTAACCTGGCGTGTTGTAAAACAAGGTTTAATCTGTTTATTTCTGAGCGATCATGTCACTTTAAGTTACACATATTTTTGGTTTAACTTTTTAGGGTGTCTGTTTAACTGGCAGTCACTATCACAAAAAAATTGATCAGCTTGATTGATTCCCTTGTTTGCTGATTATGAAAATTTGATTTTCATAACCAGGAAATGTATCACTTTATAAGAAATACTATTTTTATTCTATCGCTAGAAACCATTATTATTGTCAAAAAGTGTATTAAAATTGATCAAATAAAGAAAGTAAAGTACAAGCCAAGATTTTAGAAAAATTAAAAATTAAGATCAAACACATCACACATCCTACTTCAGCTGGGACTTACAAGGCACACTGTTTCTATAGATTAGCTGAAAGTGTCCCTTTTCTATTAAGTTTCTACATTTTGTTGTGAACTCTTCAATATATGAAAATTACATGTTGATGATTTGTTTATTGTCAGAGGTGAATAGATCCAACTTTAAAAAAGTAAAAACCATAACAAGTTTTCCTTCATCCTATTCATTTAATCAGGTTATTTTAAACCAGTGGTTTCAAATTTAACTCATTGAGGGCCTTTATCTTGCAGCTCAGATGTGCCCCTTTGTCCTTGTTGTTGTTATGTGAGGTAAGCCCTACCCTTTAACTTGAAACATGTTTGAAATTTAGTCGGCCCTCGTATTGTGAGCAAATCCTGCTGTTGACGCAGTTACAATGTTCTAGGAGCCAATTTACAAGAACCTCACACGCTGCGCATGTGCAAACAAGGGATTTCTTTTTTTTCTTCTTCCAGACTGACGAATCCGACCGGCGTCATGTCTTGGACGAAGACGTAGCAGGTAGATTTCATCAGAGAGTTGAGAGGTACAGTGTAAGAACATGCATTGTGAGCTGTGAACTTTTAAATCCTGCAATTTTATTGTACAGTTTAGCCATAACTTATACAGCAAGAAAAATGTACCAGTTAAAACTAAATGATAAAGGTGTCTCAAATACAGAAACTGAATGTCCACAATTTCTGTAGAATTTGCTACGTGTCAGGACAGCCCTGCTGCCTCTGCCATATTTCTGCTCTCTCCACAAGTGACTGTAGTTAACAGGTGGGCGGGGTGTGTACACCTGCAGCTGGTTCAGCAGCGTTCAGTGGCATTATAAGAACTGCACTCAGACAGCTGGAGGATGTCAGAGTGTTAACCGTTGTGGTTCCCTCTTGTGCTCCCATTGGCTTCCTCGCATGTTGGATACCTCAACTATGCTCTGACATTGCAAGCCAAATTCTCTGGTTACCTACGTCCTGGATTTTGTGCTGGACTCCCTCTTGTGCTCCCTTGGTATTACCAAGCCTGGCTGTGAAGCCTCATCGGATCTACCTGGTTTCTCCTGCTGTCCTCCGATCCCTGGACCCACCGGCGCTGTCCCTGCCCAAAAGCAGAGATGTAAAAATTACAGCAGTATTTTATTTAACCGACTAAGGTGGAAAATGTGCAAAAT
This sequence comes from Cyprinodon variegatus, assembly GCF_000732505.1. Lineage (NCBI taxonomy): Eukaryota > Metazoa > Chordata > Actinopteri > Cyprinodontiformes > Cyprinodontidae > Cyprinodon > Cyprinodon variegatus. The sequence continues at coordinate 212,394 of NW_015151625.1, forward strand.
CAGCAAAAATTTTAACAACTTACTGAGGTTGTTGGGAACAGTGGTAGTTATTCTTACAGCTGCTTGAAGGGAGGATCTGTGATAACGCTCCCTGGTGCATTTAGGGTGCAGCAGTCTCTCACTGAAGGAGCTCTCCAGTTCTGCAACAGCTTCATGCACGGGGACGGAGACATTATCCAACAGAGATTTTAATTTAGTTAGGATCCTTTTGTTTCCATCCTCCTGCACTGAGTCGAGAGGGCATCCAATCACATAGCTTGCTTTTTTAGGAGCATCCCCTGCAATCCAAAAGACCTCAGTTTCCTCAGCAGGAAGTGTCTGCTCTGACCTTTCTTATACAGAGACTCAGTGTTGTGAGTGAAGTCCAGTTTGTTATTCAGATGAACACCTTGGTACTTATGAGAGTCCACTACCTCAATGTCCATTCTCTGGATGGTCACCGGTGTCAGTGGGGTGGATCTGCTTCTGCGAAAGTCCACCACTAGCTTTTTGGTTTCCCCTGCATTTAACAGAAGGTGGTTCTGCTGTCACCAGAGCACAAAGTTCTGGGTCCAGTCTTGTATTCTGAGGCGTAATAATGTCTACGAATCTGGGTTCTTTGGGATATTTTCGGGGTTTGATACTAGTTTTGATTTCTGTTACATTGTGTTTCCCTAAAACATAGTAGACTGTAGATCCAGAGATTTATGAACTCAGGTTGTTTTCTATGTAGTAGCCCCTAGAGAAGTACAGAGTGGGGTTAGGCTTGATTGTGACAACAACAATAGGTATTCTAGCTTTTGAATAAACACATTATAAATGTCATAAATGTATTAGTCTTAATGTGTAAAAAGTCTTTCAAAACAACGATAGCAGTGTGAGTTTATACATTTTATTTATTTTAACTGTCGCAGTAGGATAAAATTGAGTGGACATGGTTTAAGCGGCCTTAACGGACACTTCATCAGGGCCTCAGTTTTGATTATTTAGGATACCTATTTTATACCCTTACTTGTGTTTTTTAATCATTCAGATTTGGATGGGTGATTAATAAAACATATTTCTGTGGTGTGAAAAGCTGAGAACAGAATTTAGTTATACTGTACCTGGTCTTTAATGTAGTATAATATGCATAGTAAATGCATATTAAGCAAAGTGAATAGATTAATTATGCAGTAATTAAAATACATATTCTGCTGACATATGCCATAAAATATGCAGTGCATTTTCTAGTTTAAGAATTACTTTCTGTACCACACAATGCATTAAGAATTTAATTTGAAGAACTTTAAGTATTTATCTCAGAGAAGAATATATTGTATTCATGTAAGAGCAGAATGTACAGTATGCAGGTGAGAGTGGAATGTATGAGTGAGAGGAGAAAGTTTGCGTGCCAGATTTGAATGTATGTGTGTAAGAGAGAAAATATATTTCAGAGGCTCAAAACGTAGGACCCAGAATTCAGGCAAGACAGACATTGGAATACTCAAAAGGTTATTTAATCAAAGACGGAACGGGTCTGCAGTGGCGGCAGTTGCAGCGGCTAGGGTGTCGGGAGCGACACAGGGGGAACATCATGTACATTTTTTACTTAAATTGTTAAAAATTGACTAAAAGGAGTGTAGGCAAAACATCATATAAATAACAGAAGTACATCCCTAAGTAATACTGTAAAGTGGGTCAGCCTCATAAGGTAGAACTATCTGAAGGCTCTAAACATGTCATATTGAATGTGTTTATAAATCCTTCAATGTTAGTGATGGAATTGACCGACAACCAGAAAGGGAAACTGGAGACACAAGACATGAGATGTTTTTAATACCCATTTTGTTCATGCTTAAGGCTTGTAGTGACATTAAACTGTTGTGTCAGTCTTGATGAAGTAAAATACAAATCCCATCTTGCCCCCAGTGCAGGCAAAAATATGAATAACCTGAATTCCCTCTTTGTCTCTCTCTCTCTCTGTCTCTACTCCTACTTTATTTCAATACATTTTGTATCTGTTTATTTTGTTTCAAAACATTAATTTATTTATTTACTTATAATTAACTGCTGACACTTTCTTTTTATTGTATAGTATTTTAAGGTCTTTGATTTTTCAAGCCCACTTTCAATTCTGTTTTTATTCCTGTGTTTTATCTTTATTTATGGGGTGTCTCAGTTTGACTATAATGGCTGAGCTTGTATCACCATGATGCTGGCTGAGCTTGTATCACCAAGGCGCTCCCAGGCCACCCGAGAAACATAGTCCCTCCAACGTGTCCTGGTACACCTTTTAAATTTATATATATATATATATATATATATATATATATA
>NW_015151625.1:214749-231220 GCF_000732505.1 Cyprinodon variegatus
AGCGTTGAGTTCCAGGCTTTATACAGTAGCCCAACAAAGCCTTGTTTTGGCTTAGAAACGTTATCAAACTTGGAAACAAAGTCCAGTGGATTGTTTTTTAACTTTTTTGGAATTACCATGAACTGGATGACTGTGAATCTTCACCAGCATAATCTGTCAATTACTTTTTTGACTAATCAATTATAGGTGCCATAAAGAAGACTTTTTATGAAACTAAACCAGGTGAAAGTAAAATTTTTCCACATGAGGAGTTCTGGATAGAGCATATTGACAGACGAAAAACATTTTTTTAAATCTTAAATGCAAAAGGTTTTTGTATTTATTTTTACAATTTTGGTATAATTATTGCTCTAAGTACTCTATCAGCTAAAAGCATGTTTTTGAATCTCTCTACCCCAGTTTGTGGTTAATCGTGTTAGGGTTCCAGTTTGTGGGGGTTGTTTTTGTTCTTTTTCAGTTCCTCTGTGTATCCACCAGATGGTGCCATTGTTCTCTGCTAGTCTGGAGGGCTTCTTGTTCTTCTCTACCTCTCAGACTTGCAGCCTATTTGGTCATCACTTCTTGAGGAGTATTTAAGCAGAAGACTGTCTTCACCTCCTCTGAGAGTGTATGCCAGTATTGGGTACTCTAGCCCCTCAGAGCTTGCAGAGTCATTCTTTGAGTTCTTGTTTCTTCTGAGCTCTCAGCGCTGACCAAGTTTTGTCATCATCTATCCAGAAGCAAAAAGAGCAGAAGAGGAATATGAAGCTTACTAGAGTGAAACACGCCTCCCTTGGCAATTTGTGCAATTTTGAGAGGTGAAAGCCCTAAAAAGAATAGTCGACGACATATTTGGACAAAGACATGGCTGAGCATGTGTGGCTAATACAGTCTGTCAATTTTACAAAAAGAATTCCATGTCTCTCACAACCTCGCCATGCTTCTGTGTTTTCATCTGAGAGGAAGGTGAAGAATAATTTTGCATGCCCACTGAGCGATCTGCCCTCGACAGCCAACTGAATTTCAAGCATGTTTGGTTTTCTCCCGACCTTACGATTCCTGATTGGGAGCAGGTCGTGAGAGGCTGATCTCCCCTTGTTACCCCCTGCACACTACAAAACGCACAATGCACAATCAGGCTGAAAGTTGGCCCAACCGAAAAATTCTCCCACTACTGGAAAGTCAGCCTGAAAAGGGCATAAAATGGTACAGTATATGCCCGGCATTAGCTAAGACCAGCTAACTTTTCTGACATCAAAGAAATGACTTTATGTGGCGATTTTCTCATCATGGAATGTTTTTATTGCAAATATGCTGGATTACTTTTAATCTGTGGAACCTCATGGACGAATGGAGTATAAACAATTGAAGATTGAATTTATAAAAAGGCTTCTGGATCCCTTCAAAGTCAGGTTGTTGTGGCTCCTTTGTCGTATCTATAGTTTACCATGCTGCTTTATCTGTGTTACTTGTGCTCTGGTGCTCACTGTGTCCATAAAATAAACTTGGTGGTTAAATAGTGGAGAATCTAATCTTTTCAGCAATATTTAACATGTCTATTTTAATAAAAAAAATTTACCCTTTTAATTTTCATGCGTTCTGAGTTGCTATAAAATTGCCGGGGATTTATCAAAATTCTGGAATTTCTGCATAGTTATATTCTGTCTGATCAAAAATGTTAAATCAGATGTTATGATCAAAAAGGGACACACACTAAACCTACTTGGTTGACAGTTTTACTTAATGCTACTTACTTAAGGATATATTTTTTGCTTGACTATTTCTAGAGCACTTGTGAGAATATATATTAGGTTAAACATTTGTTTAACCAGCGTATCTATAGTTAATTATTTCATCCTGTTTTATGGCATTTGTTTTTCAGGCATTTCTGGCAGCTTAGAGAAGTTATGCCACTGTGATTACCTGAAATGTGTTACTTTTGTTATATCAATGTGGAGTCATGATTCATTTTTTGGCAGAGTTAAGTGTGATCAATCTGCCAGCAGGGGGCAATACTCAGCTGTTCTAAAAAGGAGAAAAATTAATCAATCTGCAGCTATCTTTGCTTCCTTCTTTCTCTCTGCATTAATGTTCTTTCTCACCGCACTGTCGGTTGGACAAATGAGTGTCCTACATGCAGGATGAGTTAAATAACATGATGTCGAGATACCTCTCCAGAGAAGTCACATTCTGCCTTTTCTCTAAATATTGTGCTTTTCTTGCAGCTGTTCGGATTTTTTTTTTTCACGTGAAAGTGGTGAGGCTCCTGCATCTAGCCACATCCATTATTAATGACTCTTTTTCTGGCATCATCTTGCCTCTCTACCCTAAAAACTGTTGGTTGGGAAGAGATGAGCATACATCTGGAGGGAGTCAATGGGTCCAACAATCAGTCTTATTGTCCAATGTTTTCTGCTTTAAAGGAGAGAAATTATCCACAATATGTAAATAGAACAAAAGATAAGTAGGTTTGACAATAAATATAATACAAATAATAAATGTCATGGGCCTGAAGTCCACCATAAATATTTAAATGTGAATAAGGGAAAAACATTTTTTTCTCTCTTGTGGGATTACACATAAAATTGAATTTGAGAATAATGTCAAGAACAAAATATGAAAGCATTAGAGAATTATGATTGGTTGGGTTAGGGTGTGCAAGACTGGATTATATAAAACTTTTTGTTTTTTTAAGCGATGGACAACCTGTAAAGTGGCCACGCTTTTTATTGTAGCCACAGACATCTTGAACCTTCCCAAATAAACAATATTTCTATCTTAAATATCTAAACTCATCAAAGCTCTCTATATACAAACACAGTCCTTGTGAAATGTGTATAGTGTAAGTTTTTCTTGTGTGAGAAGTCCTTATTAAGAGCCACGTAATAGCTGCAATACTGACAGTGACCCTATTCCATCAATCTTAGATTAAAAACACTCCCAGCATTAAAATATTCAAAGAGCCTCCCAGTAAACTTTAGAGAAGCTCTGACATTGTCTCTCTTCCCATGTTGTTCTCCTGACAAGCACTTTAATGCAGTTAAACCTGCAGCTTATTGTTGATGACTGAAGACCAGGCAGTTAGGAGGAATATCAATCAGAATGCCCTGAATTTGAGTCTACAAGATGAATTTGACAGTGAAAAACTTTACAGCCTTCCAATCCCACCCTCCCACTGATGCTTCATCAGTCTGAGGAACTTGCTAGCATGAGCCAAACTGTAAATAGAAAGCATAGCCAGGAGGCTTCATAAATGAAGGGAAGTGATGGAGGGAAGTCATGAATATCTTATTATGCAGTGAGTCTGTGATGTTTCAGCTGTTTGGTGCATTTCTCTGGGGTTACATAAGACAGCTTCTTAATAAATCAAATGTCAAATCAGTAAACATTGACATTAAGTGTGTAAAAACATTCTATTAGCATTTTCTTTTGCTCATGTTTTAGGGTTTTTTTTTTTTATAGATTAAGTATACCAGTTCAAATGTAAAGAACATTTGCAAGTGTATAGTCTCTCAGATTGACTTAATATTTTTAAGATTCTAATTGAGTATGAGAGTAATTAAAAATGAAATCCTTGCATAGGGGTCAAAGGAGTTCAAAGCATTTATGAACTGTGAAGTAATTTATATTCTGCTGCTAAACAGCTTTTTTCTGTTTCTTCCCTGCTGTGGTCCCATGTCACAGTTATGTCTAAATCTGTTTATACAGCTATATAAGTTATTAAGCTTCTTTCAGCTTCACATGAGATGTCTTATCACCAGAAAATTCCCTTTAAGATGAAATATCTGGCATTTCAGCTTTCTTCCACTTTCAGGAAAAAGAGTTTTGCATATGCTAACCAGATTTTCACAAGGTACACTTTGCCTGTAGCATAACCAGCCTTAGTTCTTTATAGCGCATGTTCAACAAGATGCCAGAACATTCCTCAGAAATTACTGTTCATACTGATATGACAACAGTGCAGATGAAAAAGCAACCCTGGGTCCAGGGATCCTCTGCAGATGCTCCAAATGTGGGAAATCCAGGAGCTACAAATGGATTGCTAGATGTGAACAACTGCTGATTGATGACAATTTGGTTAACCAGATTAACATTTTTTCCCCCAGCTCTGGTCCTGGTCTCTGCCCTGAATGGAAAAACTGTCCTGATTAGGAATTTTGGTTCTGTTCCAAGTTTCACTTTGGGTTATCACTTACACTTTGATTTCTCTCTTTCTATGTTTTCTAAGTCATTTGTTGTAGTTTTTTTTTCCATTTAGTGTCATCTAAGTTGTCTTCTAGTTATATTTAAGAACTGTTGTATTTCTGAATTACTCTCTGTTGCCCCCTTGTGCCAGTTTCCTTTCCCCTAGCTCTCTTCTAGACCCTTCTGTCCACAACTGCTCCCAATCAATTAATTACTCCAATCATTGTTCTGTTTTGCATATATACTCCTACTCTGTAGTTACTGTTTGCTGGATTCTCTTCATTCCTTCAATTTGTTTCCCTGAGCGACTCTTAGATTTTTTATTTCTGAGTTCCTTGGTGCTTGTTTCTGGATTATTACTTCTGTACCATCTACCTCTTCATAGATCTACATGAAATCTTTCCTGCATCTTAAGCTCTGCATTTGGATCCTCTACCAAACTCAACACATCCTTTGTTAAACCTTTGGTTTCATTAAATGTGTATGAGATGATAATCCGTTTTTGTGTTTCCCTTACCTTTGTCTGCAGTAGATCTAGGCTATCCATGGCTCCTCTCCCATTATTCACATCTCGACTGGACGAACAGTTGAGTGGAATCAATGAACACACGTTGTCTGTCATCCTGTCTTCAATCAGCTCTCCCCTCCTAGGTGGTCTCTAATCCTGAAGTCAAACCCATTTCAGCTGATTTAGCCAATGTCCCTTCTGAATATTGTGTTCTCCACAAAGTTTTCAGTAAATCTAGAACTATCTTTCTCTACCTCCTCACGGTTTTTGAATGCACAATTGATCTTCCAGGTGCTCCTCTTCCTATCAGTCGCCTGTACAACATAATCAAGTGTGCAAGAGAGAGAGAGAGTATGGAGAAACACATTAGTGAATTCCTTGCTGCAGGAATAATTTGTTCACCAGTTTCCCCTTTGGTAGCAGGTTTCTTCTTTGTTGGCAAAAAGGATGTTAGCCTTACCCACTGATTACAGGGGATTAAGTTAGATAATGGTGAAGAATAAATAACCTCTGCCATTATGCATCTCTGCCTTTGAACTTGTTCATGTAGCCACAGTCTTTACCAAACTTGACTTCTGCAATGCCTACTACCTGATGTGAGTGCAAGAAGGATATGCATGGAAACAGTGGATAATAGTAATACTGTGAGTGCTTAATTATTCATTTTTGTCTCATAAACTCATGTGTTTTGTTGTCTGAACTGCTAACCCCTCCCTCACCTGTAAAAGGTTGCAGGGTATCTCCGTAAACCGAGGTTCCCTCCAGGAAACACCTACCTTTACTGCTCTGTGCCTGCAATGTAAAAAAATGTCCACTTTCTCCTAACAGGGAGAAATGGTGAGGTACAGTGCAATGTTTACAGCTCCAAATTAAGACCAAGTGTTTCTTTTAGCAACTAGTCTGCACAGAGCAGCAGCTTTTCTTCTTTTTTTTAAGCTAATGTCTAAGTTGTTCAGGCTTCTGAAGTGGTTGAAATTTGCAGCAGACAGGTGCTAGTTTGCTTTGAAGGAAAATGTTTTCCTTTGAATACCTATGTAGTTCTAAAGGCATTATTTTGTCATATATTTGCCTATAGGTGATTTTGAAAGGCTTAGAAAGACATGATATACGTAGCCTAGTAAACTAGTCCCCCAGCGGCTGCGAGTTGGTCTAGCCTCGATCAATGCCCCAGGCCCAAGAACTGGCAGGCCAATCACAGCGCAGAGATGTGTTTTGAAAATTTTGCATGCAAAGTGGGCGGGGTTTTAAGGGCGGGACGACAAAGCTGCGCGACACAGGAGAAAGCACAACAAGGAAGATGGCAACAACTATTGAACAGTTCTCATTTGACTCAGCTTTGAAATCAGTTTTGGAAGGATTAGACTTGGGGTTTCCGTTAAAATATGAGCAGGAGGAGGCTCTACGCTCATTCATTTTTAAGAAGGACGTATTCGCCGTTTTACCGACAGGCTGTTTGTTTACACTCCCCCACCAGCTTTCTGTCGCGCTTACTACATCACAGTCGTTGGCCAAAAGGCACAGACATGGTTTGAAAGACAACGGGTTGTTCTCATCAATCTTACGATGTCTCATTCATCAGGGGCCAGACTAAATTACACATTAATCTCACATTTATTCTGGTTTATCAGGCTATTATATACAACCTTTAAAGAAAAAGACCGGTCAGCAAGGAATGATCAATGGATCATTATTTATACATAAAACTAATACATTTGTAGTGATTGAATGAATTTAGCATTAATCAGATCACCAGATATAGTAACACTTCACTTTTCACGTCTTCTGACATCATGGTGCGGTAAGCCTAGCGCCATTCTCCCTGCTTTACAAGCAAAATCAATAGGAGCTACTACACACGTCTGCAATCACCAACAATTATTTAAGATTTTGAGAGGACTTCACCATTGAAATTCACGAGAGCTATAGGTAAATTGACTATCCACATGTGTATAACAGTTGGATGTTGTACTACATCATGTAAAAGTGAAAAAAAAAATTGTTATTTCACCTTTCCGATTTATGATCCTCCATGGATGGATTCGTCATTGGATTGTCAACTTGAAGAGGGAGGATTTGCCATCGAGCTTCTGGCCAGAGAAAAAACACGTAATATGTAGCAAACATGTCAAAGAAAAATGTTTTCAAGATGAGTTGATAATGTAGCGTTGTGACAAACACCAGATACAGCACTGGGACTTGATCAAAAGCCGATACCGCACTGTGATGTTACAAACCAATGGAAGTAGTGTTCTTTGACAAACATGGATGTCTCTGGTAAAGCACATACAAACAAAATTACTCTTAATTAAAAACTCTAATTTATTAAACAATAATAATAATTTAATATTTAAAGTACTTTAAGAAGTTTGAATTCTGAATATGACTGGACTTTTCCTTTAAGCAGCCAACTTACATTTAGGAAGTTTCCATTTAAATCCAGCCAATTCACTTCCAACCAGGAACACCAATTGAGTAATTTTACAAAAAACATTGTAGGAAAAAAAACGTTGTGATTTTTCTGCTTTGAGTGCTTCTTCAACTTGACTCTGTGTATTTGCATATTTTGTGGTTAAGTGAATGAAATCATTAAAGGCATTGTTTATGTGGCAATGGGCTGGAAAATTAACAGCAGAGACATTTTACTCTTTCATTTTCATTCTTTTCAAAGCGAGGTATGCAGGTATTTTCTTTACTTACTTGATCAAGTTGATGTGACAGCTTCAGTAGTCAATGGGTGAGAGGCTTCAAGGATCCTGTACAGGAAACTAGAATCACACAAAAAATAACCATACATACACACACTTAAATATAAGAGTAGTTTATAGTGGAAATGTAAACATTTATGGGTTAAGTTGTAGAACCTATAGGAACCAACACACTGAGTGCAAACTCAAGAAAGAAACCACAAAATTTCTTCAAAGTTGAATTGCTACCAGCTGGTCAATCATGCAACCATTAAAAAAGAGAAGGAATACAGTTAAAAAAATTTCCTAAACTCTAGGATTCACATGTCATTATTCATTTCGAGTCCAAGGACTTGGGGTTGTTGATCTCTGTTAAAATGAGGAATATAGACATATAATAAATACACAGTCAACTTAAAGCAAGCAAGAGGAGGGGGACTGTGTCATACTAATTATTAGAATGTTCTGAAGGGGTTCTGATGTAGAATTTTGCCATCATGCCCTCTTATATCTCATGTAGATACCGTAAATGATGTGGAACACATAGGAAGAAAACAATAAATCAAACAGAAGCCAGTGACCAATGGAAGATTATCAAAAATGAAGACCACAGATTACAAATTGTTAAGCTTTTCTTGTATTTGTATACCCTTTAACATTCTGCATACTTTTTGTTATTCATATTTATTTGATCTTCATACAGCAAGTTAAGCAGGTTGCAGTGCAGAAAATAAGTCTTTTTCAGAACAAAATCTTCAAAAAAAGGAAGAGGCTGTGTAAATAAGAACATCTGGAGTAGTGGCTAAATCAGTCTAACTGTCAGAATGAATCTGATCTCAGAGTTGAAGCACGCCAGCCTCATCATCCTATCATATGTATTTCATTGTATGATGCTTGAATTGACCTTTTGAAATGGAAATGCAATGATGGAGAAAACAAAAAATAAACACTGCTTATTTTGCATTAGAGTAAACAATGAAGTTCATTTACTGTAGATATATTTATTTATTTTGTTATTTTTTAAGCAAAGGTGTTGGTGGTCTTTTCAACTTAGAAGTTCAACTTTCCTACAAGTCAAGAAACCCAAAAATATTCTGTTTGATTAAAATAACATATTGCAAACCTGTACAGATTTTAAGATTTAGGCTTATTTCAACAAACTAGAAAAATCTATGCTCCTCTTTTAAATGATAAGTGAAACCAAGAATGAGGTTCCACTCAACCATAAAAGAAAAAAAAATTTAATCACACTTCAAAAGGAGGTTCCAATTTTGAGCACCAAACCCGCCATCAAGCTAGAACATTAAATTTTACTGCTAACAGTAAACTGTCAGTTTTTCGCCAGCACTTACAAATCATTCTTAACAGAATAACAGATGTAAGTGTCTCATAAATCTTTTTACCTTCTTGAAACAAGAGTGTAATGATATTTTATGAGTTTTATCTTTTTCTAAGATATTTATTCAAATTTTTATAACACATCTAAAAAAAAAGGTGAGGAATTTGTGTTTGCAAGAATCAAACCAAAACTATTCCATTTTGACATTAATGAAATGACCATTGCAGTACAGTACAAAGAATTTTCAATGCCCAACAAATACCTGTAGTCCTTTAAAGGAACCATTTATTTTCAAAGATCTAAAGTGGTTTTGATATGATAGTTCTTTGTGTGTGTTTTTTTTGTTTTGTTTTATTTTTTTTCCTTAAAGATTTTGTAAGTTATTCTCAGGACTTTATCTGCTTTTCAAAAATCATTTGTGAATTTCTGAATTTTAAAAGTAGTCTTTTGTTGATTTTTTTTTTTTTAGTTTGCTGTTCTGGGATTATGTGTTTTACTTTGGTCAGTGCAAGGAAAATAATTACATTTTACTTTTTTCATCGGGTAAATATCTAAAAAGTGTGGTGCCTATGTAATCTTACTATGTTACTTGAAATAAAAACTGTGCCTCCTTAAGATATAATCTATTCAGTAAATAGATCTTATTGAGTATTCAATCTGATTATCTATTAAACAAGTCTGAAAAGTACTCAGGAATAAAAAAAGAATATTGCATATTTGACACCAGACAGCACAGCACACTCAGAAATTAAATTGTGGAGAAGTGTTAAGCACAAAACATGTTTTTTATATACAGTGGGTAAAATAAGTATCACACCTATCACTGTTTTCATACTAAACATATAAAAGTAGTACATAAAGGTGTTTTGACAATAAATGTTAACCAGGCTTTGCTAATAACCCAAGTGATCCATACATAGAAATAAACCAAAACAAATAAGATCTGAACTTACAGTAAACTATGAGTAATTATGCAAAATTACACAGGAACAAAGGTATTGCTTATAGGTAGTTTTTGATACTCATCTTTTAAATCATACTTATTTAAAAAAAAAACTTTTTTAGTAATAGCAGCTTTAAGATGCTTCATCCATGGATAAACACATCAGCCTGGTTCTGAAGTCCTTACACTGGCTTCCTGTAGCTCAGAGAATAGACTTTAAAATCCCTCTAGTCTATAAATCACTGAATGGATCAGCACTTCAATACATAACAGATTTGTTGTTAGTGTATCAACCTCCCAGAGCACTCAGGTCTTCTAGTTCCAGCCTACTCTGTGCACCCAGAACTAAAACCAAATATGGAGAAGCAACATTTAGTTCTTATGCTCCACTTACCTGAAAAAAAAACCTCCCAGAAGACTGTAAAAGTGCTGAAAGCCTGGGTTATGTTAAGTCAAAGTAAAAAAAACCCGTTTGTATAGAACTGCCTCTGACTGTTGAAATTAAACTGCTAACTGACTGCTAATTATTAGTTTAAGGTTGTGGTGCAATTGTTTTATTTATTTTACAAATGTTTTCACTTTTATTCTGCTTTTAGTTTCCTTATTTTTTATAGTTTATCTCAATTAAAGCACTTTAAATTGGTCATATACTGAATTGTGCTATAAAAATAAACTTGTCTTGCCTTGCCTTGCCTTACATTAACAACTCTGACTTCATTCGGAACTACGTCATATTGAGAGTTCTTCTACCTGCAAAGTCTGACCTTTGCATCTCCTCTTTAATGTCCTTCCTAGAAGATGGTCTGAAAATACAACGTCAACTGCATATCTACAGTATATAGATTTTAATAAACCTCTGAATTTTAGTATTGTGTCCATGACTGTAGCATGCACCAGAGTCCAAATGAAGGTCTTATCACATGTGCAGTTCTTGACAGAGGCCATAATCTAATTAAAATAAGCTCACAAACAGGCTTATTTGGTGCTTATTTTGTGCTATTCGCAAAGTGTACCTGGCACTAAAGCAGTTTTTATGTTGTTGTTTTTTTGTGGTATTTCCAAGCCACTTAAGATCCCACCAAAACCATGCCAAAAAGTATGTCCTATAGTATGTGTCCTTCAGGCTTCCCTAATGTGATTGATGCCATATACTGCACACACATCCCCATCAAAGCTCCACCAGGCCCAAATGAAGGGGATTTTGTGAACCAACGGGGGTTTACAGTGTAAATTAATGACTCAAATTCAGCATAAGCTTCCATTAACAGCTGTTGTTCTGCTTGGGAAACAAACTGAGCGTGTTCTTTGGCCATGCTGAGCAGTGTATAAAAGCGTAGCTGATCATTGTTTCTACTATCGATACATATCCCCTTTAAAACCGACGCTTGAACCTGCAATTATCTCAGATAACTCAATCCAACCATACTAATCATAAACAACAGGTTTTTTTGAAGAACCAAATTAGCCGGATCATGATTAGCATGATGATATAATTTTGGATGTCTCATTTGATCTTGGATGTTTAAGGCAAGGTACGAAGACTGAACCCCAGGAAAGAAGATCACAGTTATTATCCCCTAGATTTGCAACCAGCAGCGCTAGAGATGAAAGTCTCTCTATCACCTACTTTATCTATCAAATCTGTAACTATTGTGCTATTATCCATCTTCCATATTTTTTTATGTGTGCCCCTGTGAAGAAAACAATGGCCCCACACTAGTCCCTCTGGTACATTTGGTCTAGAACCACCACCACCTTAAAACATTTGGAGACACTACACACAAAGCTAGTAGGAAGAAGTATTGATTTATTGAGCTGAATAAAATTGTATGCCAGACTTGCACCTGTTAAAAAATATCCAAACGAGGAAGTTTTGTTTTCCATTTTATTATGTGAGTATGTGTGTCAATCTATAACACATATACTAAAATGCATTCAAGTTTCTTTTTAGACTTAAAAGTCTAAAAATGTATAAGCGTTACTGTAAAGCAGGCTGTATTGTTTTAAATAAAAGTTGAATACACCAGACATGTAAAAGTTTTCTAATCCTTTGTCTTCAGTAAGCAGCTTTACTTTGGATGCTTTTGAGGGTAAATATAAGACAAACAAAATAACTGTTGGTTTTTGACAGAAGTAAATATGCTACAGTCTACCACACCCTTTAACAGGCATCTTAAGCGGGACATTTGGAGATCTTTTTCGATCTTGTAAGCGTTTGTTATTCCCCCGTTTTGCATATGCTTTCAACAATGTTTACCTTTTTAGTCAGTGCATTCAATCAGTGACATTGTATGGGAAAACATAGTGGCAGCCATCTTAGGTGTACCACCGCAGACTGACATGAGGATATCCAGTAAAAGACCAGTCATTCATTCTTCTGCTCTCTCTGCGCCTCTCCATCGATCAGGACCATGGACAGCTACCCGCTCGCCTCAGTCTTTGAAGGGAGAAGCCATCTCCCGCTTTCAAAGAGAAAAGGCAGCTCCAGTTCCCTCATCTGTAGCTACACTAAACTCCCCTCCTCTGCTGCCCCTCCCCTCCGCTTCCTTCTCACCTCCCCCTCTCACATCCGCAGCACCGATCGACCAATAAAACGGGGCAAACGCGAAAGCATCGAGCGCACGGCGCAGGCGGAGAAAGCTCAGTGTGGAGCAGACTGAACCTCCTCCAGCACCACTGGTACTGCTGAAATCTCTCAGCGAGCAAGTACGATTAAGGCCTATCCCTGTCTCCACTTCGGACGAATTCTACTTTAAATCTGTGCAAGGGATAATAAGGAATTTTATTCCTCGGGGTCACTGTCTGCAGGTTGTAGCAGAGACGAATCCCTTCTAGAGCAAGATGTTAGATCCGTCGTCCAGCGAAGAGGAGTCTGATGGGATAGTGGAGGAAGAAAGCAAAGAGATGGCACCTCAGGCCGGGTCCCGCATCTCTCCCAGCAGGACCAGCGAGAGCTCTGGTGGACTGGCGCCCAGTAGCAGCCGCAGCAGCGCCCGTCCAACCAGTCCGAGCCCGTCCGCAGCCAGCGAGGAGAAAGAGGACCTGGAGAAGCTGCACAGAGAGGAGGAAGAGCGCAAAAAGAAACTGCAGCTGTATGTTTTTGTCATGCGATGCATCGCATATCCCTTCAATGCAAAGCAACCGACTGATATGGCAAGACGACAGCAGAAGGTAAGGCCCCTTTTGAAATGAAGGTAGAAATAACTATGATGATGAATTGACTTCTTTCAGTTCGTGGATGACCTAGATAAGCTGGAACACAGAGGGGGAGCTACGGCCACAAGGCCCATCGGATAGTGCATGAATGCATCACTGTCCCACTAAAAGGCACACTTTGTTTTTTTGACTAAAAAACGTAGAAATTCCCGGGGCATGACAGGAACATAGAGGCAAAACCTTGGATAATGAAGGGACTGGTGGTGCTGCAGAGCTGCACTCTCTCTAAACGTCGTGTTCCTTCAGCTCTGCAAGCTCATTAATCGAAAGGGCGTTCAGTGGGAGCTGGATGACGATTTAAAGCAGGACTATGTCATTGTCCCACTTGGCCTGTATCTCCCCTTACATATGCGGCCAATAGGGGCAATGTGTCCTGCCCTGTTGAGAGTTATTTGTGGCATCACTTTTCCCTTTAATTTGGCCTCTCAAGGTGACTTTTAGAAACACGCCTTCTTGAGAAGCCACATTAATAGCTTCCCTGTTTTATGAATTGCTAATAATTCTCCAGGGCCATCGGTAATTTATTTCCATGAAAAACATGCTCCCTTCACAAATTTCATTTTGTAACTGTTATTCTCACACAAAAAAAAATTAGCAAAAAGGGAACAAAGCCATCGTCCTGGTTTTACACTCCTGCTGAGTTCCTCCATTGATGTTGCTGCCAGTTTTGGCTCATGTTGTCCTTACTGTCAAAGTCACAGGCCTTACTGTAGGGGTGGAGACTTCCATAGATGATTACAGCTCTCATTTGTACATCAAAACATTTTTTCAGCATTTAATATAAATTTGTACTTGATAAGGATTGCCATAGTTTATTTCACAAAAGTTGGTGTCATCATCTAAAGGACTCAGCAAAAAGATGTATTCTAGTAATCCAAGTCTGTCTATGCATATTGCCTTTAAGACTATAAATGCAATTGAGACTTAGTGTATTTTCTTAAAAGGCAGACTTTTCTTTCTCCAGACACTGTTGAGCCATATGGTCTGGATTTTCTGCTGACTCACACATAATTGCACGTGGGAAGCAGAAACCACCACGTTCCTATGTATTGGTTTGTTTGTGGTCCTGCTCAGCATGTAGGTTACTTGGTATGCACTCTGATGTCCAAGGAAAAATCCTCTGCTGTGGGCGAGCAACTATAATCTGATGCTCCATACTGGATCAGTGAATCAAAGGGCTGCATCTATCTGCTTCTCACCTCTAAACAGTTGTACAAAATCATTGCTTAGAGAAAAATTATTAGGAACCTTGTACAGTATTGGATACAGAACACATTTTGAATCAAGGAAAATTGGCTTTTTCTATGAGGTTAATTGAAAATATTTATTTCACAGAAGATGTCTTTGTTTAAAACACCACAGTAGCTTTATCTATTGTATTTAAAAGTAACATACATGACTTACTATTTAATGTTTTGCACTTTGTATTATTATGAGAGGGCCAGTGGGATGATGATTATCAGTGAAAGCAAATGTTTTCACCAGGAAAACCTATTTATCTAATAAGAAACCAGTGCATAGCGTATAATATCTTTAGCAAAGGAAAGGTTGAATATAAATTTAAACAGTTTCTTAAATAGTATAACATTGATAATTGCAGGTATAATAATGTAATCTACAGCAATACTTATTGTTGTTTTGATACACAAGCAATAGAAGAATATAAACATCTTTAGTCATAGTTTTGAAGTATATGGTTTATTAAAATTAATTATTCTCGAGTCATTTTAGTTAATTGATATACAGTAGGGCAATTTTTAAGCAAATGTTATCTAAACACACGTAACAAATCAGATTAAAAAAAGATAAGTAGCATTACAAGCCTAGTTATTAAACAATCCAGTGAAATCTAGTTTTTAATGCAAGTAGGTTAAAAGCAATCTTTATAAAGAAGACCAGCATATTACATGAAGTACTTGATTTACAGACATGCTGCTCCTAGTTGCCAACTGTAGTTTTGAAACTGTTACCTAAATGAGAGTGAAGCGTGGAGCCCTTTCAGTTTTCACTACGTCACAGTTTTTGATTCCATGCCAAGATATATTTTCTTTCAACTAAAACTGTCTCTTGGTTGGAGCTGACTTTCTGAGTCAGCTGACTGACAGTTTGCACTACATGTGATAAGAGGCATTGCTGTGTTACTGTATGCTCCATTGAGCTGGAGCATGAAGCTTTTGTTTCTGTGCCTTACCTTTTGTACCTTGATATTTATAATCACCCTCTGCCTGATGATGTTATTTATTTTTTACTCTATTAAAAATAAAATATTATTCATGCACTTCCTGTTGTTAAAAACAAACAAGTTACCCTTGAAACAATGTATGCTTCTAAAATCTTAGTATGTCATAATCCATCATATACATCCCCTGCTTGCATTGGATAGCCAGTCTAATATTTGTCCATTTTAACATTTTGGCTATTAAGGATCACTGAGAGAAATTTGATGAAACAATATCTGTAATGAAATGACTTAAAGGGCCTCAGCGAAACATGTGGAGAAGCTCCACAATAATCCCTTATTAGAAGCTCTGGCACATAAAAGGCATCAGTGATGGGCTATCACAGAGAAACAGGACAGGCTGCAAACCAAGCTAGCTCTGCTTCTGCTGCTCCTTAAAATGTATGGCTATAACCTTGTGATAGGATAAGTCATGGACGGTGCTTTTCCCTCTTTTAAAGGGCAGAGTAAACGCTTTTGTTATTTAAAATGAGAGTTGCTATTTCTCAAACGTTGGAGGGGTGCTCATGCATAATTAACTGGTGCCATGCTTGTTTGCACACAAGGTTAATCATCTTTCAACATACTTACACTAATGGCCTCTTCATAGAGAAAAAGAGTAAGTTATTGAGATTATTTGCACATGTATAGATAGTGCAATCATTGTGATTGTGCAGGAGGTTGCAATCTCTCTTCTTCAGTCATAGTAATCTCCCTGAAAAATAAAAGTGCATACAAGGTAAAGTAAAATTAAAAATCCTCATTCCTTTTACAGTTCAACCACAGTTTTATGGGATATTATCCTTTTCGATGTTGCAAATTATAATGTTTTATGCATTCTGTAAATAGATACCCCAATCAACCATTTTAAATAATGATAATAATAATAAATATAATAATAAAAATTATATATATATATATATATATAAAGCGAGAGGGAAAATATACATAATATCTTTAAAAGAGAAGCCTCTATTTGTTAAAATCGGATCTACACAACCATCCTGTTTATTTTTTTAGATTGTAGCAAATTTCCAGAAGATAACATGACCTAAATATCTTATCTGCCAACAGGTTGAATCAGTGTTATACTGTGATTAATACCCAGGATTTGGGGAATTCCATCTTTCTGTGGCCTTTTTTTTTTATTAATATACCAAGGCCAGGCAACAGCTTTGCAATGCACTCTGCAGTGACTCTGATGTATTTGCAACAGACCTTTCCATATTTAAAGTTTTCTCACCTTTTTATCACCAGTTGGTCTGCAGAAGCAAAAATCTGGCGTAAGAACAATTACTATGAAAAGCCGCTTATAGATAAATTGTAAATTACTACATTAGCAAAAGCAGATGAGGCTGTTGAGGTTCATACCTTAACAATTCAGATAAAAAAGAGATAA
>NW_015151626.1:0-21061 GCF_000732505.1 Cyprinodon variegatus
ATGTAATAGAGTGACTATAGGACCAGTTTGATAGAACACAATTTCATACAATATATACATAATTAGGGGGTCCCCGCTCCATCTAACCATCAGTTTGGGGGTCCTTGGCCTGGAAAACTTAGAAAACCCCTGATCTAAATGAATTTGAATAATAAATTATTAGCTTTGTTTCTGACCTATTTCACAGTGAGGTTTGCAAAGACGTTTTGCTAAAGAAAACCTTATAAATGAGCATTTTTACCCACATTTACAAGGGGTGCCAGTAAGTATATAATGTTGGCATGAAAAGTTTGGGTTAAATAGAAATCATTTTTGTTTAGAGAAATCAACTTTTAAAATTGCACGTCTTCCCTCAGGTCTCACCCCACCTACCACCCCGCCACACAAACCCGTGGAGGATGAGCTCTTTAAGCCAACGGAGGGAGGAAAGGGCAGCAGTGACAGTGGAGGCGCCCGCGAGTCCGTGCACCCGGCTTCCAACACCAGCACTAACGTTTCTGTAAAGGGCTCAACATGGTTCAGTCGCTCCCACCACCAGAGGAAGCTTCCAGAGCAGACGGAGCTTTACGCCCAGCTGCGACGCATGGGTCAGACAGGCGAGTGCGACACCCAGCGCACCTTCGGCGATCACGATTACTGCGCGCTGAGTCTCGGGGAGAGCCGCAAACGTAGTGCGGCCATCCTCGGTGCCATCCTCCAGACACAGGCAGGGGCTGAGAAGGATGACACCCATGGATCCAGCGTGGTGGATAATGAGGTTTTAGGTGAAAAGGGCAAAGAGAGTGAGGACGAGAGGCTGATGATAACTGAAATCGTAGAAACACAGGAGCAACAGATGGCGTTGTCATCATCGCCTTCCTCAGACTGCCAGTCACTTGCTGCAACGCCTCCAGTTTCCGAAGAGGAGGCGGAGCACTCGTCAGCATCCCGCTCACCATCACCCATCCTACACATGTGTCCCGACTCACCTTCCAGCAAGACAGACTCCAGGTACGACAGGTGGTTCAGTAAAGAAGTTAAAGTGCATTTATAGTTTTTAGAAATGCTCATTGTCAGTTCTGTGCTCTACAGTTATCACATTTCTAAACTGAGAAAGTTTGGTAAGGAGCGATGATCCTACTTTGGTTTTAATGGACAATACAAAAGCCATCAGGCACTAATGTAACAGTAGACTTCACAGCTAGTTAATCAGTGTTTATGTTGTGATTTATTGTTGAAGAAAGAGAGCTGATAACTCTTTGATTTTTCTTTGGGAATAATAAAGTATTTTTTTTTTCAAAGCAACTCTGCTCAACTATTGAGGCTTCATGCATTCTTCCCTTCTCAAAAACTCCCCTTTGTAACTTCAGCGGGTCGGATCTGTCGTTCAATGTGTCATGTGACCCAGAGCGCTGCTTTACGGCAGTCTGGGCTCCCATTAAACAACTGCTTTTATCTTTAATGAAGACAAAAGCAGTTGTTAGGCTACTTTAACAGAAATAGGCAAGCCTGGAAATTACAGGACTAGCGCCCCTAGTGGCTAAGAGTTCCACAAGGTCACTTTAAGTGAATTAAGTCAAAACTAAAACTTTAAGGCTAAAAAAACATGTAACTCACCACAGCTGAGAAACTCTGGATTTAAAACACTAAAGTTCTCCAACCATTCATACAGAGATTAATAAATCAGCTCTGGTTCTTACTTTGATCAATATTGTGTCCCAACAACTAATTAACCAGAAAACATTAAATCGGCTTAGTCACCTTATTTGACATTTTTAAAATGTATAAGCCAGTAAGCCACTCTGTTTTCAAACGTTTTAATCTCCAAAATGTCTTTTTGTCCAGAATTTAGTCTCAAAGTCAAAATTGTCAAAATTTTGACCTGGATCACATGATGAATAAAAGTTGCAGTTGAGGCAAGGGATTGTAGAACTCCTAGTGTAGTTTCGAAAAAAAAAAAGAAAAAGTTCAAGGTCAAGTGTAAAAAGGTGTGGGAAGATTTTTGATTTTAAAGGATTAAAACTTGATGTTCGCTGTGTAGAAAATTTGACATTTGGAGTTCACTAAAACTGGAGCTAAAGCCCAGGCAGCATTCTGATGTTGCTGTAAAGTGCAAGTACATGCCTATGCTAATAGTGCTATTGGTGTTAGCGATGCTTGTAAGCTGTCGTTTTTCCTATGATCAGCTGCTTTCATGCGGTATTATGATAAAAATGATGGTAAATACTAAAACCCGACATCAAAACTGCAAACATATACCCACTCCTGTTGCTATTTCCACTGGAAAGCCGGAAAGATATCTTGATACTTGAGTTGCCGAGATGAGGTCAACTTTGACCTTTCAAAATGGCGGAGAGTAGAGAAAGGGTTCTGTATTGTGAATACCGCATCATTAAACTTTCTCTCCCGTTGTGTTTGTAGAAAGACAGACTATGAAGTCTTTGGGCTAAATAATAAAATAAAAATTGTATTTATTTTTTTTTTGCTAAATAGGCTAGCTCATGCACACACAGCGACAAAAGCATTTGGACAAAATGTGCCGGTAATTTTTCGCTTTACATGCAAAAAGTATCATTGTTACCACATAAAGGCAGAGATAGAACAGAAAAAGAAAACTTTTTTTAACCTTTCTTATCAAGAGAGAGTCTGACTACATCACCATTTATATATAGAAGTCAGTTTTGGGGATTTTCTGTTCAGAGAAATGTACTTAAAAATGACTCATCTGCTTTGAATGCCAGTAAAAGGAGAAAAAAGTGATTATTATTATTTATATTTTATTGTATTTGAAAGATATTTTAGGGTTTCTGGTGCTAAATTATGACCATATTTGATGTCAGGCTGGCGGCTAAACTTGATGATGGGCAGTGACACATTGCAGGTTATCTTCTGCTTGGATTGTGGCTTTTTATATAGCCGCTCATTCTGAATTTTAAATAAAACCATTTGACATTTAGTGTTTTCTGCACTCTCTCAGCAGTCTCTGCTTATAACCCCCCACCCCGGACCGTGAAGCAGGAGGAATTCAGCCGGTTAATGGGTTGTGATGTGTAGCATATAAAGAAGGAAAAAAAAAGCCCATCAAACACAAACTACTGTCCACGTTAATAAGGTCAAAAGTCCTGTTTGTTTCGGCTGAATGTGTAGATGTAACCGAGCAAACGCTGGAGCATCACTCAGATCTCAGGCAGGAATGTTTGAATAGGCAGCATTGCACAGGATGAGGTCAGCAGTCATGTTATTTCTTTAAAATGTTGACAGGGGATGTAACTGTAGGAGACATAAAACAAGAAGGTACCTTTGTGCCACCAGTGGGAGACTTGCATTGGATTTGATCCGCCTGTTTCTCAATGTCTCACATTACACTTTCTCCCCTTCTCTTTTGTCTCCTTCCTTCTCCTTCAGTGAGAACTCTGAGAGCTGCCTAGACGACAACCAGGGGAACAAAGAGAAATCTGACGAGGTACGCGTCCTTCTCAATCCGCTGCGTCCAGCAAACCTAAAAACTGGTTGATTCAAGAAAGATTAAATAAAGCCCAGACTTACCTCAGCAAATGATTGAGTTAGTAAAGTAAGGGATTATTCTTCTGATAGTTCTGTTTTCTCATACCCAGGACAACTGCCAGGTGTTTTACATCCACAACCTGCCGAGCAGGGTGACTGAGAACATGCTGAGGAGACGCTTCCAAGTGTTTGGCAATGCAGATGACTGCAAGGTCATCATCTGCAACGAGTAAGTCAGGGTCACCTTCCCCTGAAGAGGTGCAGCAGTTCTTAAGGGGGTTTATGGGGGAGACATTGAATGATACAGTTGTAAAGTAGAAATAAAAACTGGAATTGTTCAGAATTTTGGGTTCTGGACGGAAACACCAACCTCAGAACGGTAGACGTTCTTCCATCTTTCTCTCTATGTCTGCCACAGTGTGGATTTCCTCATAGGGGACTAATTAAATGCAATTTAAATTCTACATTTTAGCTCTACTATCTGTTTTTCTCTTACTAAAGAATACTAGTCATATACATTGCATTCCAATTAGCTTCCACTCCCACTGTGCCTTTTAGAAATCATACTGATTATGAGATTAATGAACAAACTTCCTACTTTGTTTTTTTTCCCCCGTCTTGCTGAAGGGAGCGCTGTGGAGTGATAAAGATACGTCAGTCTGGGCCTCAGAGACATCGCAAAGAACGGGAGATTGTTTTCCAGAGCGCCCCCTCAGGCCTAAGGAGGCAAACAAGGAAACGCTACATAGATCTAGGTAATCAAGAGACTAACCAAATCATCTTTTACTGCCAATCCTTGCACTGAAAATTATACTTGTTTATATTATCATCTGCTCATTTGGGTGGTGATAACTTTAACCCTCAATGTTGATTTTTTAAGAAGCAGATTGATTGGACCAGCAGCCTCCACCAACATTTCTAGTTGATAAACAAACTGAGTCGCTTAGAAACAATCAATTGTCCCTTCCAAACATGTTTGAAAATTTTCAGCTTGACTTCTATTAACTGCTAAAATTGGCTCAATTTTTGTTTTTTAATAAATACAGCTTTGAGGATTAATTCACCTCTCTATTAATAAGAGAATTTATTAATAACACAACTATGCTTTAAAATATCCAAACTTGGGACACAATTATCCATTAATTGATCAATAAAAACTTTACTGATATTATATACTTTTTTTAAATGAAGTGATAAATGTCCATTTCCTACAAAAAATTTGTTTTTTCTTATTTCCAAAGGATCCTTCCTTAACTAGAAGGGCTAAAAAAAAGTTATTACAGATACGACATTAATTATTCACTTTTTACTCTGCCGGATGTGTGAAATACTGACTGAATAAACAAAAAAAATGTTCCTACTTATTATTAAACTGTACTTATTTATGAGATAAAATGCACTAAATCATAAAAGCCTTACGATTTACCATGATTTTAGTCTTTCCTGTCATGTTACAAATGTTTTGTAACATGACATGACTTCGTCTTCCTAGCACAGCTAAAGCCGTGCATTCATTGTGCGATTTTTTTTCAATCGTTACTCGCAGCTACAGCTCACATTGTACGACGAAACCCAGTGGTTTCGTCGTACAGTGTGAGTTCACAGCTCACAATGCACGTGCAGCACTACGCTCTGATGCGATCTACCTGCTCACACTGTACGTCTAAAAACCATGTGAGACTCAGCTCCGCTGTGAGATGGCGCTATTTGGACTCTGGAATCTGGAAGCCAAACCAGTAGAAAAAGAATATGAAGCTCACTAGAGTGAAACGCGCTGCCTTGGCAATTTGTGCAATTTTGTGCTGAAAGCCCTAACAAGAAAAGGCGACGACGTACTTGGACAAAGACATGGCTGAGCAAACGTAGCTACTACGGTTTGTCAATTTTACAGAAAGAACTCCATTTCACCCGCACCCCCGCCATGCTTCTGTGTTTACATCTGAGACGAAGAAGAAGAGGAATCCTTGTTTGCGCATGCCCACTGAACGATTTGCCCACTTCGGTTGACTAAAAATCTAACATGTTTGATTTTCTCCCGACCTCACGAGGTAGTCGTGAGAGGCTGATGCCCCCTCGTTACCCTCTGTACACTACACGATCAGTCCAAAAGTCGGGCCGATCGGAAAATACTCGCACGACTGGAAAGACGCCCCAAAAAGGGCAAAAAAATCGCAATTTAAACCCGGCTTAAGGAGTGGCATCACACTTGACGCTATCAATTAATTGGATGGAACACATTTTAATTGATTGAACCAATGTTTAACATTTAAGTTTGTGTTAAGTACTCAAACTTGTCATCTTTGCGTATCTGGGACCGAGCAGTGGGGGCAGCAATCACAGCAATCTCAAGCTTCCCTTTTCCTCATACACCTCCCCAGGGGTGAGGAGGCCTTTCAGACCCAACCAAGACACATAGTCCATTTCTTAAATAATTGTGTTAAAGGGGTAAAGAAAACTTCAAATATGAAATGGAAAATTTTTCAATTTTTTTGCGCAGTTTTGTCTTTATTACTGCTCTAAGTAGGTTATTCGTTTAGAAAATACAGTTCTACAATTTGTGTACCACTACTTTAGGTTATGATTTCTTTCATGCCAAAAAAGTTAAAGAATTTACAGCTGTATAAAGCTTTGAACTCAATGCTAAATCTAACACTTTGAACTGAAAAAGCTTCCTTAGTGGGAAGCAAAACGTCTTCAAACTTGGAAACCAAGTCCAGTGGATTCTTTTTTAACTTTTTTGTGAATGACTATGACCTGGATGACTGAGAATCTACACCAGCAGCTTTAATTAATGATTGATAGTTTTTTTCCCCCCAAATATCAGGTCTATCTTTTGCAGTGCTCATGGATGACCCGTCTGTGTTTTTGTGTTTCAGATGAGGCGGGTCCTGGCCCTGTCAAGAGTAAGTATGATGCACTGGACTTTGACACTCTGCTGAAGGAGGCCCAGAAGTCCCTGCATCGTTGATGGTTCAGCGCTGCTGACTGGCCAGCCTTAGTAAACCCCTCTGACAACACCCACAGTACCTCCGTGCAAGGCAACCTCGCAAGATGTTTACATTTTTAATATTGGAATAACGTAACAAAGACCTTGATTTTTTTTTTTTTTGAAGTCTCTTTCACCGGAGGATACTGCTTAAAAACAAGGAAGTTGATGCGAGGAGTTGAAGAGAGTGGAGGGGGGGAAAAAAGGACTTTAAACAGCAATGGTACAACAGCTGTAAACAATAATGACACGGCTCTCTGAACAAATGTAAGAACAAAGCTGCTTCCTGTCTGTACCGGTGTCGTCTTTGCCCTGCCTTGGAAGAACGGGCATGAGAAACCTGTAGCAAATCCTTGCTAACCCTGCGTTGCGTTGGTCGTTGTGGCGTGTGTCGTTGCGTGTGCGTGTTCCTTATTCTGTTGGTTTTTGTAAGCAAAAAAACAAAAAAAAAAAACAGAAAGAGAGAGAGAAAAGCTCTCTTTTTCTGGTTTCAGCTGGTAAACCCGCAGGCTGTGTTTGCTTGTCTGGTCATATTACCAGGACCTGGATAATAAAAAAAAGTCTGTTTTGTTTTAGCAAAAATAATTGTGTATGTTAAAGATTTTTAAACTTTGTGTGTGCGAGTTTGTGCGTGAGGGTGTGTGTTTGTATGTATTTCATGGACAAAATATATAACAAACACATTTAATGTAATCAATGGATGACTGATAAAAGTTTACAAATCTAAAATGAAGAAAAAAAATCATGTTTCCTTTATTTTGTAATTGTAGTGCTTCCTTGATTTGAACTATGCACTGTAAAGGAGATAAACGTCTCCTTTGTCCCCCTTCTGTCTCTAACTCTGCCATGCTAACTATTTAGCTTCTGCTACTGGCTGCTGTAGGCTCTTCGCACTCAAACAACCTGTTTCTAATGTTTAACATTCTCACATTTTTACAGTCCATTCAGACCAAGGAAGGAGTACTCACTTTAAGAGCTTACCTAGTAACAGACTAATTATATTGTCTGATTAATATCCCTATTGTTATGGGGACATATTCGGTTTCTCTGCTTCCTTTTTCAAAGTTGAAGTAAGAACAAAACACACAAAAAAGCAATTAAACATCAGATGACTTAGGATCTAGAGGGATTTTTGCAAACAGGATTGTCAGTGTGAGGAAAATGGCTTCTGTTTATGATGCTAACTGAAATTTTTAACTGAAATATTGTTTATATCTATAAAACAGAAAAAAACAGCTTTTGCTGTAAATCTGATATCCATAGATCCGGAAATTTAATTTACAATAACACTTAATATAGTATTGTTTTTTTTTTTATTATTCCTTCCCCGTCCTCTTTTGTTTAGTTGGGCTAAGTGCTAACATGGCTAGCTATCATCACTGTCAGCTTGCAGATTCCGCATGTCATTAAAAATCATTAAAAGTCATTAAATCATTATTTTTTTAAATCAAGGCCTTAATTGGCATTAAAAATCATTAAATATGCTAAAGTTGGCATTTCAAATGCTTTATTATTATCTATTGGCGCGAAACTGCTTGCAGTTGATCATAAAGCCGTATGAGATATATGAGTATATGAGAATAATGGGTAATTGTTGATGGCATTAAAATAATTTCTAAGAGTAAATAATTACTCATTCCTGTATAAACCCTGAAACATTGGAGGATTTTCAGGATTTATTCACTTTTCAAAAAATGTCTCTCCCCCTTCTATTGATAATAACTTTTACCGATAACACCACCTCGCTTCAAAATATATAGTTGTGGAAAACTTTTATTTTGGTTAAATTTACAGAAAATGGAGACGAGTCCTGGTGAATCATGGGTAGCGCAGTGATTATTCTCATATGTCAGTTCTAACTGGTGAGAATTTCTTATTAACCACAATATTTCTTGTCTTCTAACATTATTCTGAAACAATTGAATCAAGCTCAAAATATTTTACACACATATTTATTGTAAACCAGCTTTAGCTTCTTTTCGCTATTAGATATTTTAAGAGGTCTGACAATGGAAGGGTTTCGCTTAAAGCTGATAAACAATTGGATAAATTGGAAGTTAGAAAGTCGGCAACCTGTTCTCTACTGTAGCCTAGTTGGGTCCAATCAAATCAACTCAGTCATTAAAGTAGTTTATTTAAGGTTCATGACTTGTTTGGTTTTAGAAGCACAAAATACATTATCCATTAATAAACGATGGTCACAGGTGGAGTAGTAATGTATTCTAAGTTGAATGTAATCATCCTGTGGTGCTTTATAAGATGGACTTGCTTAGTCATTGGAAACCGCATTTGGTTAGCAACTAGCTGACATAGCCACAGCAGCCAGCAGCAGCAGCACGCCTTGAAAAACCTAGAGAGCCTCTGAATCCTGCCAATCCGGTGGCCCCAAACCGCCACCAGTAACGCAGCCAGGGAGCTGCCAGGGGATTAGGAACAAAGACAGTAACCGGCTGAGAATTCAATTTCTTGTCATCCACCGGGTCAGATGAGCGTCTCTACCTCACATCCTTTCATCCCAGTCCTGGCCAACATCCAGAACATTCTCCCTACTCCTTATTTATCAACGTATCAACATATTTTTGTCAAAGATTCAATTTTTTCACAGCTGAAGGGCATCGGGTGGTAAAAGCGGCGTGGGTTTCATTTTCCAAGCTCCTTAGAATAGTAATCTCTTGTAGGCTCTCATCCGCTGGCCTCATGACGGCGTCTGTTTGTTGGAGTCTCAGCGTTGTATCCTCGTGTAATTGAACGTTTTGTCTTTGTCTCGTGTTTGAGTTGGACGCTGCTGACACTAATTGGTTAGCGAGAGGTCAAACAGTAGTCGGGTGGACTGGTTGCTCCTTGGGTGCACTTCATTGGCGAAGATTCAAAATCTTCTCTGAATGCACTTCTTTTCTTGTTTTTTTTTTTTCTTTTTTCCAAGGAAGTGCCACTCCAGTTTTTACCTTCTCGCCCTCTCCATGCCCAGGACATGCAACAAAACAAACAGTCTGTCTATAACTTCCTGCTCTGCGGGTTCCTCTCCAGTTCTCCCCCTCACAAAGCTCCCACTTTTAACAGCTTATCTCCATTTTCCCATCCTGGTTCTTGTCTTTTCTATCTAACCCACATCTTGGTAACGTACACACATACACACACAAACACAAAAAAATTGAATGTTTACATCACTTGTTTCTCCTTTGACTTTATTAGGAACGCACACTAAGTACAAAGGCGCCTTATTCAGTGCTTACAAATGAAATAAGACAAGATTCTGGAGGGGATGACTTCTCCTCCAGGTTCACAGATGTCCAAAACTAACACTTTAGTGTTATACATACTGGTTAAAAACAAGATGCGGCCTGTTTAAAAAAGACTAAAAAAAGCAACAACTTGTGAACAACTGAGTAAGGTTTTGTGCTTAGTATGTATACTACTAAAAAGTGAGAGAATGTGCTGGTTTACATGTTAAAAAGATAATATATGAATATATAATGTGTACATAGCACTATGCCTCATTGTAAAACATAAAATGTATTGTGTGTTTTTTTATTTTTGTTTCAATTTGTGGTGGTGGGTTACACTTGATTACTGATAAGACAGGATATTTCAGGTCAGTTTTGTTTTAGTATGTTAATTTCGTTCAATACAGGGAGGAAATGAAGGGAAAATAATTTTTACACAAAGTCCAACATAACACTGTAGCAAAAAAAAAAAAAGCTGACAAAAAAAAGGTTTCACCATTGACTCACTATAGAAGGTTGTATTTTTTTTTTTCTGTTTTGTTTGTCTTAACGTGAATCTAGCTTTTCCTGTTTTTTTTAAAAAGCAATTTTCCGATGCAATACGTAATAATCTCATGAAAGCCTTTGTGGAAAAAAAAAAAAAACGGAGGTAATAATGTACAGTGTGTGGTTGATTGTGGAGCTGCGGATTAAGTAGGCTGCTGTACTGTATGTAGACTGCCATTTTAAAGATAATCTACAGGAAGAATGTGGTCAGTAAGCAGATAAACGGAACATGTTGTTCCAACCGTCTCACTGCACAAAATTGGTTTAATACCTTCACTGTATTTTCTTCTTCTAAGCTGTTGTAACAATATTATTACCACATTTCGATGGTGCACAGGTTTGGTTTGAATCAGAGTTGCATACAGCACTTACTTTACAGCCAATTACAATACAAATATATCTATGGTAAAGGTTTGAGTCAGGGAGGCACAAAGAAAAGCTGGTTTTTACCCTGGTGAATGTTAACAGATATTAGTGGCGCTGTAGAAATCCTAGTTTTCACCGCTGCACCTGTCTTTGAATTTCAGGTTTCTCTTGCAGACGATAACTTAGAATGGGAGGAAACAAGTTAAAGGTACAGTGGAGGATGATATTTTACCGGATGCATCATCAAAATAAGTGGTCCTCCTAATTGTCAATCATTCTGGTGATATGTTTACATAAGGCCATCCTACGTGCTCGTCCCTAGTTAGCTATCTTTTTCTACACATGCACACTTTGAGGCATGTATCTGTGGTGAGCTATGGTTTCAGACAGTCATTGTAGCTCACCTTTCTCACTGCGGTTCTTTAAAAATGGTTGACGGTCGTAAGAGACAAAGTGTCTAAGAAGTGTATGGCCTCAGAAAAGAAAGGCCTCAGAAGAGACAGATATATCCCAGAATGCTATGCATTGGGAGCTCTCCTTTGCAAAGCATTGTGGGATTTGCTGTCAAAGCTGCCCGCTGTCACTACCCAACAGTGGCGACTAATAACAAAGATGGCGCAGGCATTGCGCGGTGGAGGAAGAGTTACGTCATCTACGGGAAGCAAGAAGCAGTGATCATCTGTGCGAACGAAGTTCACTATAAAGTCCTCGCTGTATGTAGTGATTTAGGAGTTACGACGGACGTTCAGGCACAGTAGACTTATACAAGCTACTGTATATGAACAGCAACTTTTCAGCAGAGCGTGCACGAGGGGAAATGGGGTCGTGCACGTTCTCACACGCATTTAATAGGCGTTCCCTTTCGGTAGCGGGTACAGGGTTGTGCATGTGCTTGGAGAGGGCATGTCTTTTCAAAAATTCGCGAAAATCCTCCACAATACCTTTAAAGTTCTAACTTTAGTCTGCGGTGCAGCTTTGGTTTCTACAGCGGCCGCCATAGTGCCTCTGAGGGTGTTTAGATAAAATCAGATCAATCCGATGTTAATCGTGGCAAGCCTTAAAAGTTAATTTGCGGGGCAAACAAAGCTATCATTAGCTTTTAATATTACTCTTTAAACCTCTCTCAATCCAAAGTGGTTTATTATTAAATGATTACTGACGTAATTTTTTCAATAGCCATACTATAAAAAAGGTATATACATATATATGAATATATATATATATATTTGTGTGTTTGTGTAGATATCTAGATTATTATATACTTTCTTATAGAAAACTTTGATGTGGGTCATTCTTCGCAGTGTTTTGAGAACACGTTGACACATTTCAACATTAATAACTGCTGTCTTTTTGATCTAGGTGCTAGGTCAAT
Organism: Cyprinodon variegatus; assembly: GCF_000732505.1. Classification (NCBI taxonomy): domain Eukaryota; kingdom Metazoa; phylum Chordata; class Actinopteri; order Cyprinodontiformes; family Cyprinodontidae; genus Cyprinodon; species Cyprinodon variegatus. Next base: position 11,978 of record NW_015151626.1, read on the forward strand.
AGACAGCGAATCCAAATAAAAAATACAATAAAAAAACAACTTCTGAAGGGAATTACCTTCATAAGAATGCAATATATTTTGTTCTATTTTTCATTTCAGGAAAGAAAAAAAAAGAAAAATAGTGAAAAAACACATCTTAATGGGCAAACTGGCCAAAAAAACTAAAAAAAAACACGAATCAATAAAGAGTAATGATTCACCAGGGGTCGCGGACAAATGTGGAAACATCCTAAGATTCAGTTTTAGATGTTTTGTTTTTTTAATGCCACGGCTCAGTAGAACTTTGCTTCACTCACTGTTTGATTTAAGCCATGACATTTGCCCCAACCACGACAGGAGTGCTGGCAAAATGGGCCGAGTTCAAATGAAACGTTTAAAAAAAAACCTAATCTGACAAACTAAAGGGCAACAATGATGTCAAACATGCTTATTTGGGACTGTAAACTGTCGAATCTGCTTAATGTGAGTCGCTGTTTTATTTTGGGGTGTGGATATTAAGGGCATTTGTTTATGTTTTTCATTACTGTTCTTTTCATCGTCTCTTCAAATCTAATGACTATCAAATAAAAATAAAAAAAAAGATTTTTCTTCATTTTTTTTTAACCTAGTTCTTTTGGGGGGCGTTTAAAACAAAAAAGTAAATACTGCTAGTGAGATTTTATATTTTTACATATTTTGGTTTTATTTTATTTTTTCTTTTTTTATTTATATATCACTTAGTTTCGATGTCTTTAAAGGGTGTTTTTTTTTCCTCTTTTGTGTAATTTCATATGTCTTGAGAATGTGGAGACAAAGGCATTCAGTATTTTTGAATTGTTAAAATCTAGTTTCATAGAAGCTAAAGTATCTGATGTTATAAATTATATTTTAATTCATGTAAATAGTTTAAAACAGACGACTATGGCTTCCTTTTAAACTGAATACATTTCTCTTCAGAGATTGTTTACATTATGAAACTGTAGAGATGTGCTCCTCATATACTGTATAAAGTACATATATTCATTGATTTGCCTCCAAAAATAAAACCTTAATGAACAAAACTATGACTCTTTCCTCTGTTGTTTTGAAGCAATAAGCAGGTTTTGTTCTGGGAACTATTGAAAGATGCAATCTGACTAAAGAAAACCACAGAAGTTATGAAGGCCAAGGCAGCTTAAAGTTGAATCAAACTCTTATTGGAACCAGTACTGTCAATGTTCTCAGATGTTTGGCTAAATCTATCCAAAATACATTGAGGTTGTGTCACGAAACAGGACAGATGGACCCGATATTCAGGCAAGACAGATGGTCTAATGTCAAAAAGAAAACGGAACGTGGGCTGCTGTGGATCAGTGGAACTGCAGCGGCTGCAGGGGAAGGCTGAGCATCCATCGGGGGAGGCAGGTTACAACCGCCTGCCGACCCGGTACTCAGCCGTCCAGAGTTTCCCCAATGCAGCAATCCCATTGATCAGGCAGGAGAACAGAATCGTTCAGATCCAGAAATATAAAGCCAGCAGGTTCAGTGTTTTAAAGAGTCCAGCAGCGAGCTCAGACGGACACGCTCACATGGAGTCAGGCGGACCCAGTGGTTGAGAGCAACAGAGACAAGACATGGTACCAGGAGAACTGCAGAACTTTAAACTGGCTCCATCCAGGAACCAGAATCACAGGAGAAAAAACTGGCTTTCCCTGCAGTCCTGCAAAACCAAATGGGCTCTCCGCAAAGATAAGCTAGGCCACGAGCCAAACACAAACACCCCCTTTACACACTGGCCCCCCGAGAGCAGGGACATGAACCACGGACTTAACTGAAACTAAAACTCAAAGACACATGAAAAACTAATGATCTGGATCCAATAGCTGGGCTGAACCATAAAGCAGCGGGAGTAGGAGGAGAAGATGAATGATAATTAGAGAGTGGGGATGGTACGGCAGATGAATGAAGTTAGTTATTAGATCGGCTACAGGGACCGCGATCATGAGAGGTTGTGTTGCTGCTTACATTTTTACTTATTTTATAACACAGATCTAAGGATACTGTCAGAAAGTACTTAACCCTTAAACATAAATAGAAGAATCCTTAAATACATGTCTTAATTTTCATATCGGACAGGGAGAAGATTACAGAGAGCTGGTGCAGACGATCATCTGATCCTCAATCACAAAACATCTGGGAAGATTATAGAAGAAGTAGCAACATTACAAAACTTACTCAAATCATTATGAATACCTTGGAGTTCCTCGACAAAAGACCTGGTGAGAGAAGTAACCGTCTACAACAATGGAGAAAGCAGCCTATACAGGAAATGTAGGTCTATGTTTGCAGCAAGCTGCTACATATCTTCTCTGTCTGTTAGCTGATCTCTTCTGCAGTCACCTGTGAAGTGTTTCAGCATCTGAGCAAATGACTAAAAGAAGCTCCGAAGGCCAGATTCGAAGGAAGATTACATCATAGCGCGGTACGTCATTATGCAGCCTTAAAACACTTCCTCCTTTTTGTCCGACTAAAAGGATGGGTCCGATGTATCCTCGCTATCCTTGGATATCCCAGGATTCATTGCGAGACCAAGCAAGCCTGCTGCTCCGTGATCAGAGGGAGCAATACTTGGTGCCGAACAGTGGTGATTATTGGAAGTTCAGTTTAATATAATACAAGAATGTGAATAGTTCTGTCTGAAATTAATGAAGATAGTCGTTGTAATGGTTATTGAGTCAGATATGTGGCTGTAATGTTTGATTTATCTAAAGTTTTTTATCTGTTATGGTGTAAATGGGTTTGGCTGTAATTTCAGGACAGATCCTAATGTAGGGACTATAAATCTGATAGGATTTTTATTTTTCTATTGCTGTTTTGCACAATTTGATGAACTATTTTTTATTGTTGAATATTAGAGATTTTGCAAATATATTTTTTATACATACATTGTTTAGATCTACCCCTTTTATAAAATAGAATAGCAGCAACATCAGAGATGTGCATGGTTGTTGTCACCTTTATTCCACTCTGTATTCACTTGAGTGAAGTCTTTGTTTATTTAACAATAAAAAAAATAATAAATTAAACAGTTTTGAAAAGTTCAGTATTCATTCTTTTCCTGCTTTTTCTGTTAACTGTCAAGGTTGCTAAGCGGCAGGACATACCGCAAGGAAAGCCACCTAAGGATAGACCTGTTTGAATTCACTGCCAAAATTCTTCCGGGCTCCTAATTTTCAAAGACTTCAAAGGATCCAGTCCAGGTAGACCGCGTCCTTGGAAGAAGCAGCCCATAAATACGAAAACAGCATAAAATAAATTATTGGTAATAAAAAAAAAAAAAAAAAACTATGAATAGGTAAAACATTTTATTTTCCTTTAGGATCACTAAAGTATTTTTTTCATTTAAAATTAATTAAATGAACATGTTTTTAAACATATTATCGGAGGGATTTTTAAGGCTGACTAATTAAATAAAACAAGGTAAGGCTCAATAGTATGAATAGTTATCTCTCATTACCTAGATAAATCTGCTTGTGCATAAGATAACAAATTTAAAATTTCCACATTGATGTCTGTAATTTTTCAATCTAAAATCAGGCCAGCGTGTTCTGTGTTTACGGAAGTAAACATGGATGGTAGTGCCGGAGCGCATCAAGCGATCTTTCCCAACCATAAAAACACATTCTTTTCAATATGGTTAAACATAAATACTGCTCTCCGCATCATCGTCTGCCATTGTTGTTGTTTTTCTTGCCGCTTCTTCATAGGGATACCCAGAATAGTGACCTTTTGTCGGGTATTGATGGTCGGATGAATGCGACCTGGAAGTTCAGACACAGGTCGCATTTGAAAAGATCAGATTCGTATCGGATTCAGGACCACATAGCCAAGTGGCCTGTGTCGCATTGGAAAAAATCGGATCTGTGTTGTTCAGACAGCCATGAAAAGATCAGATACAGGTCGCATATGGGCTGAAAAAATCGGATTTGGGTCACTTCAGGCTGCAGTGTGAACGTAGCCTAAGAGCAGGCTAATCAGCAGATTGGGAGCAGGTGTGAACAGAGGAGTCTAGAAGGGAGCTAGGGAAAGGGAGACTGACACATGAGGGCACCAGAGGGCAAACAAGAAATACCCAAGAACTCGAATACAATCAAAAATTACTAGAATAACTCAAAATGGAAATAAAACCAATGAAAACAGAACTAAAGCCATGACATCCATCTAAGTACCCTTTATGCTTTTACTGAGGGTCTAGTTTCATATGCGTTGATGATTTTCTCCTAGTGGTTTGGAGCATTTTTATTATACAGCAATAATTTCTTACATAACTTGCAGTTGTTCTAGCTACTTTTTTGTATGTTAGCATCATTTATATATTTGCTGCATGTTTGCACAGTGATTGCAGCTTTTCTCTTTTGCAGCATATTATCTTTGTGAGTATCTGTGTGTTAGTCTAATGTCTGTGCAGAACCTTTTAAAATTGCTGTTAAATCTGGTGTTAAAAGTGCATCTGCACCCCACCATAGAAAGCGGAGCAATTAACAAAACAAAAATCAGATAACAATAACGAACACCACGTAATAATAAATACAACTTCACCATTTTGTTTTAGCTTTTATGGAAACGGAAGATTAATCCAGACCACTACGGATGAAGGATCATTTATCAAGTGTAAGTATCAGATCATCAACTGTTAAACTGCAGATTGAAGCATGTTGGTTTACAAATAGTTCTACCATTGCAGGAAAAAATAAAATCAACTGCAGTGTGTCTGGTTTGTCTTCAAAAATCTGCATTCTGTGGTGTCCACGCACACATTGGCACGCTAACATACACTCCCTGTTTTCCTTCCTCCTTTGGTTAACAACACCCTATTAGCAGGCCGCTGGCAATTTTCCGCCTGGCTAGACAGTGATTCACATGTCAGTGACCGCACCGATGATGTGAGAGCACATAAGATCCCTACACCAGCAATGCTGCATGGATGCTCTCTGGTTTCTTGTCAATCTAACACCAGCAAAAGCTGAAATATTAATTTTACACATGTAACTTTAGGTGCTAGACAAATGTGACCTACTCTTCTTTTGAGTCAATCAAAGTTTTTTTAATTTCTTACATTTCTGAAAGTATTCAGATGAACATTATATGAATTCACAAGCTGTTAAAACACCTATTTGCAGAAATATTAACCTTTAAATCTGGTGACTGTTTAGGTAAAGCCAGAGGAGATTAGAAATCATCCTGTCAGCCGTTTCCTGTCCCGCTGTCCTCTGTCTGGTTGTTACTGTGGGGTAGTCGTGACTGCAGCAAAAGAGGGAGCTCTGCAGTGCAGAGATATCAGACCCACTGCTTTATCCCCTGTGAGGTTATAAGTAACGGACAGAAACGCCCAGAGGTCATTACCACACAGTGTTGCTTGTAGATTTTAATATTTTTTCTTTCAACATGGAAGTTGTAGGAAGTAGATAGAACAATTAGGCTAACACTGCCATGGAATAGGCCAACTTGTAGATTTTGATATTTAATACAAACTGAAAAAGAATCCTCATCATCTTTGGCATCAGAGAAAAAAAAACACCCATCAAAGCTTTTAAACCTCATTGTGCTTTGGATATTTTTTTCTTTTTCATAACTTAAACTTAAAGCCTTAAACTTGTGGTTAAGAAACTAACGGTTCCAGTAGGAGCAGCTCACCTCTTTCACGACTTTGTCTGTTGCAGCTCGTTGCATCAACTCGATGACTTTGCGGGACAGGCTCCTTCTAGATAGCATGGAGACAGTAGATATTTGCTTACATTTGTTGACTCTAAAGCAATCCCCCATGTGGTGCGTGCATGCAATGACAGTGGAGAGGAAATCTCCAGTATAACAAGAAGAAACCTCCCGCAGAACCTGGCTTAGTGTGAGCGGCCTTCTGCCGAGGCTGACTGGGGTTCAAGGAGACAGAAGTAGACATAGCACAGGGTTTCCGCGGGTCATTAAAAATCACTAAAAGTCATTTAATTATAATTTTTTAAATGAAGGCCTTAATTGGCATTAAAATTCATTAAATGTGTTTTTTGTGCCATTTAAAATGCTTTAATTAAAAAAAATGTTTATAAAAACAATTTCGTCAGACATATTATATCACGATATATTTGCGTGGAACTGCTTCTGGTTGATCGCAAAGCCGTATGTTCAGAAAAGAAGCTTGAGTCGGAGGAAAAGCTAGAGAATGGGGGGTAAAAAATCAAATTTCAACAAAAGTGGCTGGAAAACGAGGAATTCGGGACATGGCTGCAGCCTGTCGACGGGTAGCTGTTGGTGGCATTAAAATGATTTCTAAGAGCATTAAAAGGGCGTTAAAAAGCATTAAATTTGAGTTATTCATTCCTGTATAAACCCTGTAGAAAAGGAGCATAGAAGCATCGATCAATAAATACTTTCTTTGTTAGAACACGTATCAGTACACTAGCTCCTTAGGTGACTCTTTCTAGAAAAGAAACAGTTAAGCAGACAAGCTATGAGACAGTTTTCATATCCAGATGGATGAAAGAGAGCAGATCCAGTTAGTGACAGTTAAAGCTAAACTCATAGCTATGTCTACTGTAGGAGGAAAACAGGACTAAACACAAATTAACAGGCCCAGCTCTATCATCTATATTAGAAGGATGTTGATGGCACCAGCCCTGCTGATATGTCTCTCTTGAGTTAGGCAGGTGAAACCAAATTCAGATAGTTTATGATTTAAGGGGGTTCACCAGGTTCCTTAGCAATCTTCGCCCTCTGAAAGACTCAAATGATAACTCTGCCAATAGGAATGGCAGCTAGAAATCTCAGCTGTAGTGCTCCCCCTGTATGCGGGGTCTGCTGCTCATACAACTACAGCATAATTATTTAAGGTAGGATCATAGGATCATTTAAGCCAGAAAAAAATGCTCTCCATGTTGAGAGGCATCAGCTGAAATCCTTACTTTTCCAAGGTTAGTCATACTACCTTCCCAACAAGGCTGCACAATTAGTCTGACTCCAAATTAATGGCATAATTATCATTGTTTGTTTTCAGTTAGATTTACAGAAATTCATTTTGAACATCACTTTGTTTTCTTATTGCAAGGTTGCAGTTACTCCCTGGCCAATATGTGCATTGTAATGGCCAAAACCTTTGGCTACATTTTTATGTCGCATTTAGCATAGTAAACAAAAATATTAACTTTGCCCATTATAATCTAGCCATTTAGCCTCCTAAAACGTAAAGGTATAATTTTAAGTATTTTAATGGATTGTATATTTACTATCAGCTAAAATAATATCCTGGATGACATTTTAAAATGAGTTTTTCATTTAAAATCATCCTAAAACTACTTTTTTCTAAACTCATATCAGCAAATAAAGCAAGGTCACTACCTACATCTGCATCTGCTATGTTAAATAGAGACGGCTGTACGCACTTTGCTTTATGCAGCTTGATCATTTCAAAATCAGCACATTTAATGTGCTTGTTGTTTGTCGACACAAACATTGCGACCAAAACTTTTTTAATGCTGATTTTTCATTATGTGTGTTGTCTCTTGGAAAAAGTTGGTTTAGTAGATACTTCTAGATATTTGTGAGAAACTTTTAGAGAAGCCAATTAACCTAACATCTTTTTTGGAGCTTGGGAAACAGCCGGAGCACCCAGAGAGAACCCACGCATGATAGGAATATAAAGAATATATATAGATATAGATACATATCTATATCTATATCTCTATAGATAGATAGATAGATAGATAGATAGATAGATAGATAGATAGATAGATAGATAGATAGATAGATAGATAAGATTAAAAATAAAAAACATTTTGGAAAATGATATATGAGGGAGAAAAATGAACATGCAGAGATTTAACAGAACTTTAAAAATAAAAATAATATATATATTTTATATATTCTATAGATAAAAAACGGATAAAAGCATGAATTGGTAGAACAAAACGCCATTCAGATTACAGGTTGACCTTATTAGGCTTGAGCAAGTGAGCTGGTATCTGGGCTCTTATTTCAGACACAGGAGGAGTAATTTCAGGCAATTTATATTTCTTTGGTAATTTCAATTTTCTAATCTCATCTTTCAACTCTTCAATGTGGTATTTTTTTTCTTCAAGGCTCTCAAACAATAATAAGTTCCTTGTTTTTAAATTATCCGACTCTTCCTTAAGCTTTTTGGCATCAATCTTTTTCATGTAGAGTTTTAAGCTTTCATCTTTTCCCCGTTGGGTCACTTCTCCCTGAAATTCCTGAATTACCGTCTCGTTTTGCTGAATTACTGCCTCCTTTTCTGCTAATGCTTTTTTAAAATGATCTAACTGGTTTCTGAGAGTGGGAATAATGTTAACTTGAGGATTTACATATGCTCTTTTTAGATCCTCTTTGTACTTATTACAAACTTCTTCTAACTCCTTATATTTAGCTTTTTCCTGTCTTAAATTTTCACTCAAACCAGATACGTTATTGTCAAGTGTTTCAATATCCAGGTTCAGTTTGCAAATTTCTTGTTTCTGTTTCTGATTATTTTCTCATATTTATGACACGCTACTGTGCAACGTTTAACTTCTGTATCTAGGCTCTTATCTTTATGTGCCGCTTTTTCTTGAAAAGTTTTCGGCTATTTATGAGCTGCTGCCAGTTTTTCCATGTAATCACTGATTATTTCATTTGACTTTCTTTTATTAGTCTCTAACTGTTTCAATAGTCCAGTCATCTGTTGCTGGTTATTGGAAAGCTGTGTTTTAAAGTCATTAATGGATATTTCACAATTTCGTTCTCCAGGTTTTTGTTCTGTGTTTTAATTGTTTCAAGCTGCTCATTTAGTTTTTCTATCTGTGAGTCATTTGCTTTTTTGATTTTAGCTAACGCTCTTTCACTTTCTGTTATACTTTTACCTTAATCTCTTAAATCCGCAATCATTTCCTCGTTGAGTCCTATAGTCATTGCAAATTCAGCCTTAACGTTAAGTTGCTCTTTAAAGTGATGATGACTTTCTTCAAATTTTTTCTTGAATTTGTCACATTCCTCGTTGCTTTTATGCAGTCGTGCAGTTAGTGAATCTGTGCCCACTTTCAGGTTCTCAATAATGTTGTCCTTATTTGCTAGTTTAATTAATAA
>NW_015151626.1:21627-47945 GCF_000732505.1 Cyprinodon variegatus
CCTTATTAAAGACATTGAGGGTACGTTCATTACTATTTCCATTTTTATGCTAAATTAAGCCGGGAGAAAACTGTATGATTTTTTTTCAATCGTTGCACGTAGCTACAGCTCATACTGTACAACGAAACTGCAGGGTTTAAAAGTACACAGCTGACGATGAAAGTCCTCACACTGTGCGAACCGATGCTTTGATGTGACCAACCTGCTCACACTGCACGTCTAAAAATCACGTTGGACTCAGCTCTGCAGTGAGATGGCCCTGCTCGGCCTCGTCTATCCTAAGCCAAACGAGTAGAACAGGAAACTGAAGCTCACTAGACTGAAACGCGCTGCCTTGGCAATTTGTGCAATTTTGTGTGTTGAAAGCTCTAAAAAGACAATGCCATGATGTATTTCAACAAAAATACGGCTGAGCAAACGTGGCTACTATGGTCTGTCAATTTTACAGAAAGAACTCAGAGTGTCACTCACACCCCCGCCATGCTCCTGTGTTTTTGTCTGAGAAGAAGAAGAAGAAGAGGAATTCTTGTTTGCCCACTGAGCGATTTGCCCACAAACACCTTACGACGACCGACTGAATTCCAAACATGTTTGATATTAACCCGACCTCACGATTCCTGATCAGGAGGCGGTCGTGAGAGGCCCCTTGTACCCCCTGTACACTACACGACACATGACCAGACTGAAAGCCGGCCCGAAAAATTCTTGCACAATTGGAGAATCGGCCCCCTCTAATTCCCCAACAGTCTGCTTATACCCTGTTCACTCAACCTTTACAGGCCTTTACATTCCTTAGACCCGCACCCCTCCGTACTGTCAAAACCACCTCTCACCTTCCTTCCCTTCAGCTCATCATCCTTATTCATCGCCTCTTCTTTCTAAGGGGGCTTGGAAAACTTTTTAGCCTGAAAATTCTTCATTAAACCTTTAAACTCACCTCCTTGCAAGTGAAAACTTTTCTGAATGAAATCAAAGTTGTTTTAAAACTTTTCTAGGTTTGAGTGATAAAATATGATTATAGGAAACGTAAGAAACTGTAAACAAGAGGATCAATTATCCTCAGATAAAGAGGCAGAAAATTAAACACTCCTTTCTCATTTTGTCATGTTAAAATACCAATTTTATGTGTTGAACCATCTTAATTGTTTCTTTCCTAGACAGAGCCGCCTGTGAAGTTAGTTCACTGTTACGTTCTCTAACAGACAATAATTTATGGATCAGTGCTTCCATGTTCCTATTGTGCGTCTCCTTTCTTGAGCTCTAATCGGCCTCAGAAAGCCGCTCACACTGAGCCTGGTGGTGCTGCAGGTTTCTTCCAGTTAATAGGGAGATTTTCCTCCCCACTATCACTGCATGCATGCTTGGTGTTGGAATTGCTTGTAGAGTCAATGACACAATACAAGCGACTGCCACTACATGCTCATCCAGGAGGAATAAATCTGGATGCAATCAGCTGGGTTTCCATAGACTCCCTCAGTTTGACACATCTTAATGAAGGAGTTCACACCATGATGCTCTGACCACTGTGTTTTATCATCGGGGTTCAGTTTTTAAGGCTAATAATTAGGTAGATATAAAAAATAGTTTTTTGATAAATGAACATATTTTCCTTTCTGATTTTTTTTTCTTTTTCATTTTTTACATAATCTTGTGTTTACCTGTATACGCCCACTTGCCTATCTGCTTTTTCATCTGACACCCCCCTCCATTTCTCCACTGTTGTATGAATAAAAAAAATGTATTTTATTTATGTGTCTGTGCTTTTCTATAGAAGAGCCATGCAACAGCACAGCGGCCTTCAAGCTGACTGGATTTAAAATCACTGAGCACTCGGACCATGTTTCTGGGAGATTTACAAAACTATTTTCAGATGCACTTTTTTATTCATATTAGAATAATTGTGAAGAATCACAGAGACAAAGAAGAAATTCCAAACTTGACTACTTAAATATTTTCTGTAAACTGAATTGAACTTCCCAGAAGTCCGATAAACAGAAAAGCATAGATAATTTAGTAAAGAGAGGCTGGTTTTGGCCTTCTTGAGCTGCACAGCTGTATATATGGAAGAATAAATGAGGACTGCTCTCCAGTTGAAATATTTTAAAGTCCTTAATATAATCACAGCAACGCCAGAGGAAGCATTTGCATAGATCTAAATTTTTGTGAGCATTATGAAGACCTTAACAGCAGAAAGAGGAACCTGTTTTTTCCCCACCATGTAATAATAACATACAAATCATTTGCAGATTCTGCCTATGCAGTGTCCACTAATCACTTTTCATCTTAAAATATTTAGCCTGAAAATAAAGACAATAGTCTCCTATGGAATATTAGAAATATTTCTTATCAGTTATGTCTAAATAACTTAATTTGGTTCTATTGTATTGGTATTTTTTTTTAGCAATTCAGTTTACTTTCATTTTTTAAGGAAGAAATAACAACTCATGAAATGCTACGTTTGACACATCAGAAATATGAATGCTTATTTGCTTGTAGAGAAAAAAAAAGAATAATTTCTCACCTGATTAAATGTCATTGTAGATTGTAAGAAATGCATTTTCTGCTGTCTATAAATAATATTAACCAAACAACATCTAAGAGCCCCTCAGGGGATTTCAGCTATGAGTCGTGGAGCTGTGCTGTTATATATTTTAGTTAGTGATATATTTGCTTTCTGCTTAGATTCTTGCTTATTTTGCAAGCTGTTGGATAAACTGTGATCATGAGGCACCCTGATCCAGGCAGCCGCACACACACCACTCATGCTCAAACTGAGATTAATTGGCTTGGTTCTTTGCATGTGTAAAGAAAAGCTGAGACAATGATAAAAAAAAAAAAGGTCACATCCCATGTCCTCTCCAGATCACATTACTTCCATCTCATTTTGCTTCTTTAATATCACTTTCTCATTTAAGACTGGAAGCCAACCATCTCTGTCATTTCACAGCTTAGTGGGCCTTTTATCTGCTTCGCAATCAAGAGTCATGTGCAGTGATACAAAGATGAAAACTGATATGTTCCATCTGTCCTTTTATTATCAAGCCACCCTTAATCTCAATCTAAAAGTTTCAGCTATACTATGCTATACAAGACTTTTATAATCAGATCAAATCAAAGATTAGACAACTGCATCCACATATGTGATGTATAAATAATTTATTTTTTGTTTTGATACTTTATGTCTTTGCACATTCAAGACATCTCAAGAGTGCATAGAGGTGTGATAATTAGAGAAGAACGACTCTGAATCTGGGAAACCATGGAGACAGTTGTTTGGTTAAGGAAAAGCTTTATTAAATAAAGAATCTGGATCAGGATCTTCCTGGGTTCTGCTTGGGGAAAGGTAGGGTGATGGTGAATAACTGGTCAGAGGAGGTGGGAAGGTGGAGAATGCTGAACTCACGGGGTTTGAGGTTGTTTTTGGCTTGGAAGGATGGTGTCCTGGATCCAGGTGCAAATTGAGACTCTCTTTCTGGTGATGGTGTGTAGGAGGGTGGACAGGCAGGCTGGCTCCTGGGCTGCAGCAGACTGTGACCTCAGAGATCCATCAGATGAGGAAGGTCCAGGCTTGGAGGTTCAGTTGGCTTGGTTGGTAACTAGGAGGGAAAAGACTGAGACAAGGAATTAGATCTGGCTTTAAGAGAAATCTAGAAGCAAGCTGATAGGTCATGTACCACGCTGGTAGCAAGAAAGAACTGACGCCCTCCTCCTGGTCCAAGCCCCTTAAGTAGGCTCCAAATTAACAGAGATTAACCGCACCTGCCCATCACGCCCTGCAGAGAAGAGAGAGAGAGACACCAGGCCTGCAGTATGACAAGAGGAGCATTTATGATATCGATCAGGTGCAGTTTAAGGTGGTTGGCTGCCGGCAGAGCCCGCAGACTTGTCCCCACGGTTCCTGGGGGCTCTGGCCATGCAATGGCTGGGGGATTTCCTCGGGCAATCTCTCCTCCTCCCTTGGTGGGGGGTCAGATTTCCTGGGTTGGCCCCTCCTGGGGGCCTTTGCTCTTGGGATCCCTTTGGATGCCTGGGGCTTTGGGTCCCCTGGTGCTTGCCTCGGTTCACCCATGAAAAGATCAGATACAGGTCACTTTTGGGCAAAGAAATCGCATTTGGGTCACTTCCAGGCTACAGTGATTCACTGGCCCCGTGCTTCCTCACGCCGGGGTTCCCAGACCAGCCCCGGAGCTGATGGCTCTGTCCGAGTGCCCGGTCCGGCCCAGCAGAGTGTCCTCCATTTCAGAAACCCAAATCTGGTCGCCCCACTAATCTTCAGCTACCACAGTATACATGTTAGATTAAATAATACCACTTATACTTCAGCGATAGTATCAAGGTGTTACTTTATTGTATCTCTTATACAACATTTGTTGGTTGTGCTGTTCTTTTACATCTATTTGCAGGTGATGCAGCAGATGTTTTATCGTTATCTCCCTTTTATCTCCTCTTTCTTTCATATTTTTTTCTTTCCTGTTCTACTTGCATTGCACTGTCCAGATAATCTGTAATACTCCCTGCATGAATTATAATAAAGCTATTTATATGCACAAATCAAGCTATTTATATGCACAATCAACGCTATGGCGATAGACGTATTGCTCCACTTGTGAAAGAAAAATCTGTTGGGCTCTTTTTGGCATCAAGACAATTATTCTGCAGCATCGCCAGATACGACACTGTTAAAAAAGAGAAGAAAAAAAGATGGTTCAAAGAGAGGAATATGTGGAGAGGCTATTTCCATATTTTCAGTACGGTGGAGGACCTGTGAAGCTTGGGGCCAGTTGAATGAAAATCTATAGTGGACTCTGTTAGAGGCAGGATATTAATATATAATATATGGAAGTTCCACAGTTATGGTCCACCAGACACAAACTCAAGCATGGCACTTGTGTGTATTATGGAGGAACAAAAACAAAAAATGTACACCCTATCTATCCTAGGAATTTAATGTTTCAATTTTTTTATTTGGCTCCTACTATAGGTGAACGTTATTTCTGGAGTATGTAAGCAGGCAGCAGAAATTCTTATGTTAATATAATTCCCTATTTAGTAAAGGTCTACATAGAAGTCCTCGTTGTCTTCTGCTTATCTTGGTCCAGGTCAAGGGGGCAGTAATGTCAGCAGAGGTTCCCAGACTTTCCTCTCCCCAGATACCTCCTCCAGCTCCTCTGGGGGAAGCCAGCTGAGAAACGGTCCCTCTTGGATGTCTGGGCCTCTTTCCGGAGGGAAGTGTCTTAGAGAGGAGGGTTTGCAGCTTTTTGGGATGGAGCCTAACATTGCCTATCACGGGATGTACCTAGAAGGCATCCACCTTAGTTGACTCCACTTTATATGGAGGAGAAGTGACTCTACTCCCACTCAAACCCCTTCACTTTGAGCCAAGAGCTCCTTTCCAACGTAAAGAGGTCAAGCCACCGTTTTTTTCCAAAACATGGCCTTGGACTTGGAGGAGCTGATCTCCATCCTCACCTCTTCACGCTCGGCTGCAAACCCCCTCGGTTCATGCTCTAGGTTTCAGTAGAAGGAAGCTACTTGAACCCTGCCATCTGCAAAAAGCAGAAACAAGATACACTGTCCCCAAACGAGACCCCCTCTGGCCCTTGGAAGCACCTAAAAATCCTGTCCATAAAGGTTATGAACAGAACTGGTGACAGAGGGCCGCCCTGTTGGAGTCCAACATGTAATGCCATGAGGACCAGTCCGGTGTTCTTCTTGTACAGCTACCAGCTGGCCCCTAGTAAAAGCCCCCTGTCTCCGTACTTTTGGAACGCTGCCCACATGGCACTAAGAGGGACAAGGGTCAGTGCCTTGGGGGGAGGGGGGTTTGCGATAATAGTAGCTCATATTTTTTGGACAGTAGGCTGATAGGAAAAAGGGGTGTGAGATGGGGAGAAAAATGCAGTAAAGGACCACATGACGGATTTGAACCTGGGTCATGTCAAGGTCTAAGGCCTCCACGCATGGGTCGTGTGCATTAACCACTGTGCCACCAAAGCTTGCCCTAGTCCTACTTTATCACGATACCAAACCACCACCCCAATCTGTCAGTTGTACTGTCCCCGTCTGCCGAGTGATGTTGAAGAAGCGTGTCAACCACAACTGCTAAATACATACAGAAATGAAAGGCCTTCAGGGTGGATCTCATCTACCCCCAAGCCCTTGCGTCTATCGAGTTATTTGACCATCTCACTGACTTCAGTTCAAGTCCAAGCACACAGTCTCTGCTTCTTTTAGGGAAGGCATGTGTGCTGACGTAATGAGATCCCTGAAATATTTCTCCCACCATCTGACAACATCCAGAGGTCAGCAGCTTGAACTAAAGACAGTTTTAGTGAAGCAGTGCTTCCGCCTCTGGAGGTGCCAGACCGTTTGCCAGTTTGAGGCTGACTGATTTCTCCACAGTCTTTCCAAACAGAATACAGGCCTGAGTTTTTGCCTCTGCACCTGCCCCCGGCAGCGGCATGCTTGGCTCTGCTAGCAGCCCAGGGTGATAGGACTGATTTCCTCACCTTGACAGCATCCCTCAATGCAGGGAAGCTGAAGCTGGTGTGCTTTCTTTTTACTATCACCTTATATAAAAAGGGGATTCATTTCAGTTTTTTCAGAAGAAAGCAAAAGCAAAGAGTAACTAGATTTCTATAAATGCATGTATCTATTCTATCCAGCTGGGTATTCTGTGGTTTAATTACACTGAGCAAATTTCAACATTTCATAACCTGAACACTATTCACTGTTTTATGAAATGCATTGCTGTAGCAGAAACCACGAGCAAATTAGTCAAGTGACTTTCTCTGCTTGGAAACTGCAGTTAGCCCATGCATAGCTGTACTATAAATAGTCTTGCATTGCTTTCTCCACTTTGGCTTACTGGCTGCCAGCATTGCAGTCACGACTGCCCCTGAACACATCGAATGAGGCTGAATCTTGCTTCCTCCAGGTTTACTGGGTGTACTGCAGCTGCTGTCCCCCTGCCTTGCTTCTCTGCAGTCACGGGACGTTCCTGCGTCAGAGCCGAGCCTTACAAGCTCCACTGATCATCAGCACCGTATACGGCAATCCTTTGAGCTCCCAGCGCAGTCCTTACATCACAGGGACTAACGTCACACACCAGTGACGAAACACTTTAGATTATGTATCCACGGCATTATTACAAAACTGCAACCTCTGAGGGAGGGAGGGGTGGAGGAATGGGGATGTTAAAATTAGCACATGAACTGCCCTCCTGTGGCGAATCCTGTAAGCAATCAGTTTTCATTATCCCTCTCTGGCATCATGTTGAGTTTTCTAACCGTGTTATATGTGGCTCTTGGTGGGCACATTAACTGAAGTTTGCACAAACTAATACAAGCAAATAGTGCAGCTGGTATACTGTACTTTATAGACGTCCCCCTGCAGGAATTATGCCTTCTTTCAACTAAACTTACCCTAAATGTTCCAGTTTCAATCATTTACTCAGTTTACTTTCTACTTAACTGTGACAAACAACCATGTTTTCATGGATTAAATTTCTCAGGGTCGTGGTTTTGTTGAATTTAAACTAAATGATTCAATCTCAGACTCTTTTGTTTTATGGTTTCCCCCAGAAAATACCTGTGGAGGTTTTAAGTAACACAATAAGTTGTTTTCCACAATAACATTTAAGATGTTTTCAGGTTTAAGGTTTAAGGCTTAGTGTGAGCTATTATTATGGTAAACACTGAAATACTTGTGAGGGAAAAGGAAAGCTTTATGTTCTGGAAATCTTGGGCTGACCCACGCATGTTACACTACACAAAGAATGTAATTAAATCCACCCTTTACTCATGAGTCAACTCTAAAACATTTGGCCTGAAAAACAAATTAAAATCAGTTTCAAAACAAGACTTCTTTTTCTTTTCTTTAGGCGGTTGAAAATAAGCATTTGATTGACACAAAAATATCAGCACCATCTGTAGAAGTACAGCACACCTTTCCCCAGAATATTTTTTCATCCTTACCTCCTCACCAGAAGGCTGAACAGGAAAGCCGAAGAGATTTAAAAGAAAAAAAAATGCACAAGGTTGCATTTAGCAAGATTGTCAGCACCCTGCTGAAAAGGAGAGTTTTATTGGTGGAAATGGGTGAAGTAAAAAATGAACAGCAGTTGCCCTCTGCTTTAAACTTCATGCAAGATTGCCCCTCATATAAAAGCTATAACAAGATAGAATATTCTATTAATTAAAAAAGTTTGAACCTTATTTCCAGAATTGGTCAAAAGTTTTTTTCTGTCCAGGGAGCAAATATCTTATGTTCCCCTATATGCATAAATCATCCAATACTATGTCTGGGAACAGGAAATCTTATGTTTGGGGCCTAGGTTGACATTTTATTACATCAAGGAGCAGTGTTCATGTATATTATTGTGCTATGGATGGATCTTTTCAGAGGGACACTGAGCCAGGAAACAGTTTAGGCAAAAAAGGAGCTGCTAAAAAGAAAACACCTTAATGTCCTGAAGAGGCCATTCTGCTAAAGTCCTACAGGAAACCTGCAAGCAGCAGCCTGAGAAGGGTAAAATAAATGTCTTACCAAACATATTCTTTAGATTATAGTTTTTCTACAAAATAAAATTAAAAAAATGTAGTTTGTTTATTAAACTCACATAATACCTTTCTAGACCTATCCAAGCTGTAAGTTGTCTTTCTCTTTTTTTGGTTCTCAGGTTTTAAAGGTATAGTAGCTAAAGCGGGGATGTGGCTAAGAAAATGACAGTAACATGTACCAGACAGAAAAGCGTTGTAGGCCTACTCTAATTAGTATGAATGCAGATATTTTTGTCAGTCTTAGTGTTTAACTTTGGTCCCTCTTGTGGAAAGAGAGAGTATCACAAAAAAAATAACTAAAATGAGCCTAACAAATAAATGAAGAATTTAAAAATGGAAATGTCTTTAAAAGTACAAAAAATCATCAAGACATGAAAAAAATAATAAGCCCTTGTATCAATGGTTTGTGTTTTAAATATCTCATTTGGTATTTTTCACTTATATACCTAAAATATATTCAAAAAGAAATGTTATTTCATGCAGAACGGCAGTTGTATACAGTGGCGCTCCCAGGGGGGTGGCCACCCCACTGGCCAGTGTAAACTGTAGTAGCATCAGTTTGGCATTTCACCCCATTATGAGCAGCCAGCAAGGCAACATTAAATATCACACTATAAACCAAGATAGGAGTTGGTGTTTACTTAAGTCTTTATTATTCCTACGGGCAGGTTTACCACTATGGAGGACCAAATCTGCCATATTTAAAAATAAATACAGAAAGAAATAAACGCTCAATAAATAAATAACCATACAATTAATTTCCCCCCAAAATACAATGAACAAATAAATGTAGGAAGAAATTAAATTATACAGTGAGACATAAATGTATATATCTCTTTTAATCACCTTCTCTATTTGTAATAATTACCTTATTTATTTATTGTCTGTTATAATCTTCAACTTTATTTATTGCTTATTTTTTAGGTATTTATTTATGTGCATGATATAATATTTTTGTCTGCTTTATTCTTCCTTTGTATTTTTTTACCCTCTTTATTTCTTTATTTGTGCCTGTCGTTTTGACATTTCTGTATGCATTTCTGCCTCATTATGTAAATGAGGAAGGGTGTGTCTTAGAGAGGCAAATATTATCGCATGCACATAAATAAATACTTTAAAAAATAAGTAATAAATAAATAGAGTTGAAGATTATAACAGACAATAAATAAATTATGTAATTTTTACAAATAGAGAAGCTAATTAAAAGATATATATACATTTATGTCTCACTGTATAATTTAATTTCCACCTACATTTATTTGTTTATTGTATTTTTGGGGGGCAATTAATTGAATGCTTATTTATTGAGCATTTTATTTATTTCTGTATTTATTTTTAGATATGGCAGAGTTGGTCCTCCATATACCACAACAGTAGATTCATAACCCTGAAATGATGGCTTTTAGTTTTTTGTATACCAGTAGCTTAATACACAGAACATCTACTTGGAAATGGCTGTAATGCACTTTCTAATAAAAGAATAAAATAACAAACAAAAATGTGAAAAGCTCTCACTGTAACTAGCGCTCAAAGTACCACAGGTCTGAAAATATGGCTGTAAAAAAAATAAGCCTCTGTTCCTCTGTTGTTGTTTGACAGATTTATTCTCTGTGCTCCAGTTCTCCCCTAGTCCATACTTCTAGTGTTTCTGTCAAGAAGGCACTCGGGGAGAACACAAGTCCTTATTTAAGTTCTGGTGAATTCGGAAATGGTCCAAGAAGACCACTTTACAGCAGTCTGAGCTCCCCTAAAAACTAACTAGGCTAAACGTTGTAAGGCTACAAAACAGATACGACACTTACCTGATCGGACATATTTTTGGTTCTCGCATCTAAGATTTAATCTAGAGGGGTTAATGTTTCTTTTTCTTTACATCTTTACAAGGAACTTCATGACTCATCAACCTGCTGGTCCAGATTGGTCTTCTATTAGAAATCACTAATAGTGTTTGCCTGAGGTCTTCAGAGGCTCTAAACCTGGAAGTTATAACTCTAGCACCGCTAGTGGCTAAATATCGCAGTGTTGCCTTATCTGTTTTTTTGGCTTTGTGTTTTTAGCCATTTTATATTCATTTGGATGGGAGGTTCCTCCCAAATACTGAAATAAAGAATCAATTTTAGTTGTATTTAATAATATGCAAATATTAAGTAAAGCATCTTATCCTATTTCTGTCAAATGAGCAATATGTTATGGGTTTTAGAGAGTTTTAAGATGTCCAAAACTTTCTCAAAGCACTTGTGAAAAGAATTGTAATTCTAAAGAGATAAATAAAGCTTAATATTTTTTCATCTGTATAACATTATGGACAATGTACTTTAATGCCACAAGCTATGATATTTATTTTGGACATTGGGGAACAATTGGCATATTGATATTACCATTGAATATTGGTGGAAGAACATGCAGTTTTGCTCTGCTGTACCAACCCCAAGAGCTGCAAACCCCCCACCTCTCTAAGACCTTTTACAGGAGAATCCCACAGGCACATGCGATCCGGCGCCACCCTGTGGTTGGGGACAAAAGCAGCCGCTAGATGCTTGTTCATTCTTTGTGCCTGGGGGATTCCAAAGAGAGTCCCTCAACGCTTGCTCCAGTTAAAGGTATAGTGGAGGATTTTTTGCGAATTTCTGTAAAGACCCGCCCTCTCCACTTGGGAACGCGTATTAAACGCGTGCAAGAGCATGCATGAGCCCATTTCTCCTCGTGCACGCTCTGTTTAAAAGTTGCTGTTTGCATCGCTCATACAAGCTTACTTTCCAAAAGATTTGCAATTTTTCTACTAAGTGAGACTTACCACTGGTAAGTAAAAATGTGGACGAACATATAGGATGGCCTTGAGTAAATCACCAGAATGATTGACAATTAGGAGGAACACCTATGTTGATGATCATCCAGAAAAAGAACATCCTCCACTATATGCCAATGAAGATTCTCAGTCATCCAGGTCATAGTCATTCTGTAAAAGTTTAAAAGACAATCCACTGGACTTGGTTTCCAAGGTTTGAAGACGTTTCTCATTCTCAATTCAACTTCAAACTTTCTCAATTCCATTTGAATTGAGAAAGTTTCCTGGAGGGGAAGCGAAACGTCTTCGAACCTTGGAAACCAAGTCCAGTGGATTGTTTTTTTAAACTTTTACTGTACTTAAAGGTATAGTGGAATCCTTCACTATACCTTTAAGTATTCTAGCAGCCATGTTCAGAACCAAATTGTTTTGTGTCTGTGGTACTAATTTGGAGGTCCCAGACATAAACCTAGATTTTAAGACGCTACAAAGGACAAAAGCCTCGTTGATAGCTCATACGAACACAGACCTATCCAGCAAAATAGTCTGGGCTGAGCATTCCTAAAAGTTTAAGACACCTCACCTTTACAAAAGAAACATAAACATATGCTACAGGTTTGACAGAGCTGATTGAAAGTTATTTGCTATAAAATATAGCGTCCCTTAAGACAAGCCCCCTCTACTATAAAGCTACTAGCTTTATTGATTGATTAATTGATTGACTTTATTGATCTCAGAGTGGAGAAATTTACTCGTTACCTCAGCTCAGAAAGTCAAAAAGAACAGAAGAAGGAGCCAAAGGAAGATTTATATTTCACCAGCTAGGTAGTTAAAGTAAGGACCATTAGGTGGTCCTTACCTTAACAAATCACAAAAGGTTAAGAATAAATAATCTCCTTCTGCTTAATCCGACCGGGTCACATTGGGGCTGGTACCTATTTCTAGCAGTCTATGTGGGAAAGGCAGGTGAACCCTGGACAGGTTGCAAGTCCATTAAAGGGCAACACAGAGACCTAGTACCTTGGTCTCACACTCACACCTAAGTCAAATTTAGAGATGCCAGTTAACCTAAGAGTCATGTTTTCTGACTGCAGGAGGAAGCTGGAGAGAACCCACACATGCACAGGGAGAACATGCAAAATCCATGCAGAAAGACCCCGGGCCAGAAATCAAACCCAGAACCTTCTTTGCTGCAAGACAACAGTGCTACAAGCTGCACCACCTTGCAGTCCAACCATTTGATAAATTATTTTTTTAGCAAATTATTTTTTATTCTAACTCTTGGATTTGTGTTGTGACTTAGTTTGAACATAATTCAAGTACTCTAAATTACCTAAACGCTAAAGAAATTTCTCAAGATTCCTCAAGATAAATTTTGGTTCTCATGCATGAAATCCATGCCAAAATATGCATGGCCATGTCTTGGAGTTGAATGGCTTTGATGATAAATTATTTGATTTTGACTGGGTGCTGTTGAGATTTCATTTCATATGTGTGCAGAGTTAGCTGTTTGACAATGATCTGGGTTTGATTCCTGCTTCTATTTATTTTCCTACTTATATTTGATTAAAAAACATATTTGCCTTTTACCCAAAAATCCTTATTTAGTTTTTTCGCTGCTATTAAAATAGCTCCAGCCAATAGGTTCCTAGATACCAAATATAGATGTAAAGAAAACAGAAACCTTAATGCTATAAGGTTAAGAAAAACTCAATAAATGACTATTGCGTAAGCTTTTACCTTTATTCTGGAATTACAGAAAATATATTTCTATTTTACACCAAATTCTAAAAGCTGTGTCACTAATACAAAATAAATGACATTTGAGTCGAACTTCTACAACTTTGTCATTTAAGAATATATCTTAATCAAATGAAACAAACAATAGCATTAGCCTGTACTGTTTTGGTTATTGTCACATTACAACTATAATCAATTCATAAATGCTGGCAGAGTAATGCTGCATTATATTATTGTAGTATAACAAAGGCTGCCTTTATGTTCTGTTTCATTTGTATTTCTCAGAAAAGAGTTGTGCAGAAATAAACCTTCTGGCCGAAGAGAGAAAAGGTGCAGAGAGTAAAAGCAGAAAAGAAAAACATTTAAATTTAACTGAAGAAGTTGGAGAGTTGGGAAAGATAACTTCTCTGAAAGACAGATTTTCTTCAGATGTGAGCTCAGAGATCCCTTGCTATACATCATACACATGCAGTTGGTTAGCGAGGGTGAGAGGAGCCATTCTAGCTCAGAATACAGGTCTTCGACTGGGATGCAGCTGCCGCTGAAAAAAATGTAAAGAAAGAAGAAGAAAGGGGTAAGTTACTCCCATAAATTAGCCCCTTTAAAATACTCTCCCTAAAAATTAATTTTAAACTTGGTATGTAGGACTTTTTAGTCCCTTTTAGAGTCTTTGCCTACCTTGTTTAGCTGCTGCAGCGGTCTGAGCTTCTTCCTCTTTGGCCTTCTTCTCGGCTTCAATGGCCGCCAGTTTGGCCTCATGCACCTCCTTGAGGGCGTTCCACTCCTTCCTGTTGTTTAGGAGACGGTCCAACATGGGGGTGATCTCCACGTGGAAACGGCTGAACTCCTGGGAAGGTTGGAGGGAATGAAAAACACGCTAATATGAATGCAGCTTTGCAACATCAGAACAATTAAAACATTGATTCACTTATCAATATACTATAAAAGCAGATAGGTCTTTAAACTATCCTTAGAATGCTAAATTACACAGAAAATGAAGGAAATTGTAGGTTTTGCTATTTTGCATTCAAAAGGTAAAATGTTTGACCTTGTATACAAAAGCGCAAACAAAGTCAATGAAACCACACTGCAGCTTTGGTAGGTCGTCCGCTTTGTTTCTGTCCATCATGGGCTGAAGGAGAGAAAGGAGGAAAGAAATGAATGAACCATGAACAAATTTTTTTAACAGTGTTGTGCAAAAATTACAAAAAGACAAAAAAATATATCATTTCTAAATAGCTGGTGAATGAAAAGCAGAGGGAGCAGCACCATCTTCTGATTTGATTGATAACGAATGCATAGAAGCAGGAGGATCCTGCGTTGTTACTCACAGACTGCAGGATCCTTGCATCAAATGTCTCTTTTATAATGGTGCAACATATTAGCCATACAGTAGAGAGCTAAATGGTCATTTTTGTTATTAGCTGTCTGCTCCAAAACTACAATCAAAGCATATCAAACCTTTTCTAATGCATGGCCATATCTGTTCATGGTCATAGTGAGGATGATCTCCAGTGATCAATTAAGCAGTGTTGTACACCTTACATAGATATAGATAAATCTAACATCAGCGTAAAAACATTCTGAGAAATGCTTTAGGCAATAAAAAAAAGAGAGTATTAAAAAATATAAAAACAATATCAAAAAATATTTTTAAAAAATTCCAAGAATTCCAATTTGAGTGTCTTTTAGTCTTTTGCAGCTAAGGTCAAAAACATATATAGTATATTACAATAGGCGCAAATTTTCAACGAGAAATCAGATTTAAAATAAATCAAATTCCAATCAAATATAAATCATTTTAGTAAGACTCGTATGCTAAACTGCACTTACTACTCTGACTCGACATGTCCTGGTCTATTTGTCTGATGTAGCACCCATTTCTAGTGGACTGTTATGTCTTGTTTAAAACATAATCCTTTCCATCATTAATAACACATAAAATTAAGATTTTTTCACATTTAATGATGTCTCTCTTTTACAATGCATATTATATACCAGTAAGCCTAAACTGCTGATGTTTACTGGGAGTAGATGGTAGCCATGCAGGTTGGTAGGTGAATTAGCATCAGTAATAGAAAGATAAGAGAAATGGAGATTCTGCAGTGTGATAGACTCTCTCTTTGGGGGTACTGTTTGTGCAATTTATTATTTTTCTGGAAGAGAAGTTTACATTCTAAAGGCTCTTTAAAGCCCAGAAAGGGGGAAAAAAGATGTTGAATAAAAGGTTATGTGCAATTAATTTGATATTATGGCACAAGATTTACATGAACGCAACGGCAAGAACAATTTGAACAATTTACCACCCACATATCCTGAAAAACAAAACAAAAAAGCAGCTTGAGTGCCCCAGCCTCTGCAAAGTCCCGTCAGACGGTGGTGAGTCACTATTGCAAATGTGCAAACTGTATCAGAAGGAAGTTTTCCCTCCTGATGGCTGCTATTAAATTTGAGGTGGAAATGTGTGGGATGAAGCTTTACGCATTCAGAGTCTGAAGGACACGAGAGAACAAAACGGAGGAACGAGGAAGGAATGGTCAGCTGAGTCAAGGCCACAGTGACCGATCTTTCTGAATCAGTGCTCCACATAATGGCTTCTCTATGCTCAACACTGCTACCACAGGGAATTTAATCTCCTTTCATTTTGTCTATGTTTCTAACTCTTGTACTCTGTTCTTATTACATCCTTCTCTTTTTCTCTGTCTCAAGTCTTTCCCTTATGTTTGTTGTCTCAAATTCAAACGTATTAAAGCTAAATCGTTATACCCGGAGGAATAACACTAATTGTGCCACCTTGGAATTTTCCTAAGAAGGCCGAAAACTTTCCGAATTCTTACAATAGGTTGCTGTTCCAAGACGGTCCTCTCCAGGTCTCCCTGCTCCCAGAACTCTGCAGCCACAGACAGCGCCACCTAGAGGAAGATTTGAGTAAGTCACATCATATGTAGTTCACTCACATCATAGATGTCATATTGTCCACTGCAGCACACAGGGTTACCTTGCAAGCAACAAGAATCAATGGCGTAAAAATCAGTAAGCAGAGACAGCAATTGCTTACGGGCCCATGACCTCTTAGGGGCCCCATCAATGACACCTGGTGGGCCCCCTACACAATTGTAGACTAGGACATCTGTATGCAGATGTAATGATGCCAAAAAATCCTCTTAAACCCACCTGATACTGAAGTGACTGACCGCACCAGCATGTATTTATCCCGCAACACATGGCAGATTTCAACATGATGGTGAGCCGTTTAAACACAAAACCAATAGCAAAGCAGACAGTGGTACTTTTAATTACTATGTTAATAACTGTGTATAGCTCATTAGACGGTTGGTAAAAAAAATACACTCATATAACATGTTTCAAACCACAATAAAGATCTTTAAAGAACGATGTATTTGAGTATTTTTATTTTTTACACTATGACTTGGAATTATGGGTAATCCAGAGCGTGGATTAAAACCATAACCATTATGTACAATGTGTTAGAGACGATGCATACCAAAAAGAGGTACTTAAGCCGATTCCAGAAAAGAAAAAGGAAAGAAGAGCTGAAGGAAGTAAAAAACTTCCCAAAATAAACACGTTCTTTCAAACAACCGAAGAGGGAGAGGTGGACGTTGTTGCTAATAAAGTAGATCCATGTCTAGTGTGTGATGTGTGATCATATACTACTGAGAATTACATAATTGTATCTTCTTGGCCAATTTATGGAACTGTAGCCGTATCCTGAACCTTTATCACGTGTTGTACTTTATATTGTACCCACCCAGATAATGTTGCTTACAGACTTGTTATTGTGTCGTTACACATTTGGCATGAATTGTCTAAGGATTTGTGATCTCACAAACTCCCAAAAATAAATCTTGCCAGAAGCCAATTGATGCATTAGTCTTGAATAAAGAAATGTTTCGAACCAATGAAAGGCACTGAAGTGTATGACATCAACCAGAAATGTGAAGCAAAACAAACATGGCTGCACTGCTTTTATTTGGAATACTCATTTCAATTCCATTCAGTTTATTTATATATCGCCAATTCCCAACACATGTCATCTCACGGCACTTACAATTCAACCAGATCATACAGTTAAATTGATTCAAAGGCCAAAATGCTCTCTATTTCCTTTTTGGAAAACAAGCAAAAGGAAAGAATTTGTGCCTGTGTGGATGGGAAACATGTTTGCACATTCCTTCTGAACGCATTTGGCAAGAGTTTGATTTATCAGTTAACTCCGTGAACCAAATCAAGAACGTGAAATGTCACAGCTGCTGCTGCTGGGATTGGCTAAAAACTCGACATGAGAAGCAGGTACCCACTCAGCTCATGGACATGCATTGAACACCTCACTCTTTTTTACTAACACTTTCCACAGAAGCCTTTCCAGATGAATACTGTGTAGAATTCATATTGAAATACACATATCAATCACAAAAGTAGTCTAATTTCAATATCTGAATCGAGGAATAAAAGTTTTGATTTAAATAAAGATATTAAGTAATTTTATATTCAGGGTAAATAAAAAACTGTAAACTAAGCAGGAGTTTTACAAAGATGATATGACACATTCTTCCCTCCACTTTGTTCAGATCCTCCTTTACAGCTTTTCCAACAGCCCAAAATGAGAAGTGGATTTGCAGATCACGAGGCATTTTTCTGGCTTTGTGTCTTTGATGAAATGAAAGCCCATATTATCTGCCCTCGCAAAGCAAAAAACTCTGCAGAGCGAGATCTGTTGAATAAAATGTAAATTCTCTATTCAGCACAGAGCAAAAGAGTTAGTCATCAAGCCAGTTCTGAGGGAACAATTGCTACAAGGCTTGTACAGAGACACTGTGCTATTAATCCAGAACCGGATGAAAAGTATAAAACACCAGGAGATACAACAACAGCAGAATTTCTCACACAAGGCACAGCAGTTTAGGGTTTTGTCTTTAAAGCAGTATTATGAACTGAACTGTGTGCTGTCAGTGTGAAGTTTTGATTTAGGTAATAGCCTAACTGATATCAGAGCAATTTAAAATAAATGTTTAAATTTGAAATAAACTCTGTTCTCTTGTCCTAGCTCAACATCACAACGTAATGCATATATAATAAGTTACACATGTTATATGTACGTAGCTGACAAATCTACAGTTTTTAAACAAAATGGTGAAAAAAGACAATCTGTACTGTTTGCTTTGTTATAAGAAATGTTTGTTGTTAGGGAGAAAAGGGCTGTTAAATGTGAGGGGGGGGGGGCTTTTTCTAAAGCACTTTTTTTCATTCTACCTACATGCTATTACCTGGAAATGCAAGGGAGCATGCTGTTGTTTGTTTACTGCATGAATAGGTTATCTGACAGAAGAGAGTCAACAAAGCAGTTGACCATTTCATGACTGTGACACACTAGCAGTCGCCATATGTAGTTTTATTGAGGAATGTGATTGTGTGACTGGAGATGGATATGCCTGGCTGTGAAAAGGTATTTGTCCAGATGAATTATATAACTTCTTGTGCCACCTTTGGCCACAACATCTGCTGTCAAATGTTTGAGACAAGTTGCTGTGAATCTTTTAGATTTTTTTTTAAAACTGTTCATCAGAGAATTTTGTATATATATATATATATATATATATATATATATATATATATATATATATATATATATATATATATATACACATATATATATATTCAATGCAAGACTAATGCGTCTATTGGCTGGTGAAACTGAACCAGCTGAAATCTAATTAATCACAGTTAATCCCTGATTTAACAATCAAGGTGTGTTCGGATTGCTATCATTTGGTCGCGTTATAAAATGTATTTAATGATCTGAAACATAAATGTTTATAAATTTATCAGGTAAATGCTTTTTTTAGGGCACTGTATCTAAAACCTAATGGCTTACAGTTGTCACAGGTTTTATTAAAGCTTTGCAATGCCTTACATTGTGCTGCAAAATGTGAAAATAAAATAGGTAAAAATGCCCCTGAGAGATGGTTCTAAATGTGGTGGGAGTATTTATGATTTATCTATTGCCTTTTATCGTCTGACAACCATTTCATAAAGTGATAATCGTAGAGGGGCTGTTTATAGTTTTCAATAAGGGTTTGACTAAAGAAGATTTAATAATGCCAATAAAAATCCACACAAAGTTAACCAAGAAATGAGTCACATTCTTCGCATCAGTGTTCTGTGCTTCATGACAAACAATTTCATAAAAGGTTTCAGCTCCACTGTTAACATCGGTCTAAAAATGTTTTCCTCATCAACAGTCAGTGGAGGTTCTGAAGGTGATGCTGCAGATTTCAGTTTCACTGAGGGAGATGAGGCACAATAATGAGAGTATAAACACCGACTTGGATGAGGCTGCATAGTTTGTGCTTCAGATAAATCTGAATAAACAATGTTCTTGTTCTGAACCAGTTGGTGTTTTAAAAACATTGACAGCATTGCTCCTAAAAACAATCTAGCTTCACAGTATTGAAGTTTGGTAAATAATTAGATTTTATAATTAGATTTGATGTTTATTATGCTTCTATATTAAATCAACAATAATCCTCAAGACTCAGAGAAAAAATATCTGTCATTTTAGCTTTGGCAGTTTATTTTCTTTATCTGAAGCTGTTTTGTTTTCTACTCCTTATTAAATAAACGAGGAGTTTGTTCTCCTGTTTTTATTGATCACTGAGCGATTTGGTTTAGCCGCACCATTTGACAGGACCGACTACAGATTACGAACAATCAGGTATGCAGCCAAGATTTTCAGGTCTAACCTTCCCTCCATCAAGGACTTGCACAGATCTAGGGCCAGAAAAAGGCCAGTTAATATCCCTGCAGACTCCACATCTCCTGGTCTGGACACACGTTGTTTGGATTTCACCTTCAGGTCAGCGCTGTAGACCAGAAGCAGCAGTGACCTTAAGGACTTCACAGAAACAGTTTCTTCCTCCAGACTGTCATTCTGATGAACAGAAACTGAACCAAATTCAGTTTTATCCTCTTCTTCAGTAAGAAAATGTATTGTTAATATGTATTTGCGATTCAAAAAAGTAATAAAAAAAAACAGTCCACTGGACTTTGTTTCCAAGTTTGAAGATGTTTCACTTCACACGCAGGAAGCTTTTTCAATTCAAAATGTCAGAAATTTTCAGCTTTCAAAAACCTACAATGCAGCAATTTAATTGATCCCTTTCCGCTATCATCGCAATCCCAACCCCTACAGAGGGGATCAGAAGACCTCATCTATTCAGCAAGACCAACAATTCCCTTTAACCACACCCCTTTCAGAGACATAGACAGGTATGATGCATTGCAGGCTAATAAAAGAAGCCAAACGTCCCCATTCCAAAGGGCTGGACACATGTATAAGAGCCTCAAACTCAACGCTATCTCTGACATTTTCAACTAAAAAAGCTTCCTGAATAGGAAGCGAAATGTCTTCAAACTTGCAAACAAAGTCCAGTGGACTGTTTTTTTTTTTTTTTTTGGAATGACTATGACCTGGATAACTGAGATGCTTCACTAGCATCTATGTGCAATTAAGGCAGAACGTAAACAAATACACATATTGATTTATCTGCACAATCATGGCCTACAGCATGAAGCTAGTTCTGATTGTGATTAAATACACTACCACTGCTTTTGGATCAAATATGCCTTTCTCATTTAGTTTTTCTAAAGTTTGGCCCATTCCCCCTGCCAAAAATAGATGGAAATGTTCTCCTCTCTTGCCTTTTTGAACACCTCTCCCAAAGAAGAGCCATATTTCCATCTAAAGGTAATCCGAATTTTGACCAAACTTTATAAAATCTGAAAAAAATAAAATGCGAATTAGACCTGTTTCATTACAAGGTCATACAAAGCTAATGTTATCATACCGTATATTGATGCTCCGCCTTTTTGTTGCAAATAGGAAATTAGCAAGCTACTTGGACCACAGATCAATGATGGATGGAGGTTTTCATAAATGTTTTGTAATCATTTAAGTTTTCATTTAAGTTTTACTTACTTTACGGGATGTCAACTAGAATTAGCGATTGTTTATGTGCTCTAGAGCCATTGGCAGGATAGTGTGATACCAATGCTACATGCAGGACGCCCGAGGTGGCAGAAACAGCATGTGTGGTAATTATTTTTTACATCTGAACTTATTTGACAAATGGGATTCCCTCTCCATTTAAGTGCTTTTTTGCTTATATCAAACAGTGATCTCAAACAAGGCCCATTTGTGCTGCTTCCACATTCCCACATAATAAGTATATTTTCACATAAGTAGATGAAATTGGTTAGACTTTTGAAAGTATCTTTTGAACTCATATTAACAATTAAGATGTTTTAAGGTTTATAGGAAGGTATTCAGCAACAATGGTACCTAAAAGAGCTTTAAAATGTAAAATAATAAAATCTTACACTGTCATGTAGATTTATATATGTATTGTGAAGATATCCTGGTACAATGTAATGTATTAAAACAGAGTAGGCAAGAATAAGCTTTGCTTCAGCCTTTTCCATTTTGGGTCAATTTGGGGTTGGTTTATTGTTGGGGATTTTGGTTGTGGTTTGTTTTTCCTTTCCTTTGGTTCCCGGGGTAAAGGGGAAAAGTTAACAAAAAAAAAGGAAGGAATGAATGAAAAAGGGCCAAAAAAGGTCAAAAGGTCTTAAGCCCGAACGCAAAGAAAGAAAGAATTGGAAAAAATAAAAATTCCAAGGAAGCCTTGCAATGGAAAGTTTGGAAAACTTGTAAAAATAAAAAAAAATGAGTAAAACCTCTCAGGCTACTCTTTTTGATTACAACCCTTCCTCCAGACAATTTACAGTAAATATATTACTTATTGCTCCTGTTTGAACAGATGAAGGGAACACCTTCAGGTTATGGTAATTGTGAGTTTCTTTTTCCTTATTGAAGCATCTAGAATCAGAATGCTTGAGTTAGCTTACTTAACTCAATGTTCTGAGTCTTATAAGGTATAAAAGCCAAAAAGAATAGTAACCTCTGTGTATACAGACGTGATTGTGATGCCATGTCAGACAGTGATAAACACAGACTGTGAGGCTTTTTATATGTCAGGCATGTAAAGCATCTATTTTTAAATTGTAATTGAACCATATCAATACTTTACGAGACCACCTTATTTTCTTTAGATGCAGCACTGATGCATTTGCCATAAAACTTTAGTCTGTGTTTACATTTTACAATGTAGGTGTTGCTAAAAAAATAGGCACATTTTGTGAGGCTTTTATAGCCAAATAAAGGTGAAGAATGACCATTAAGCAGTGGCTGTTGAGTGGCCAGATATGCTTGCTGTTCATGTTGATAAGCAGCTCCCGCCGGCTGGGAGGCAATGTGTGTGTGCCTATTACATATTTCACTAAAATAAGATGCTGAGTCTGGCAGGAGGTGATGAGGAGAATGAAAAGCAGCAGGTTGCCTTTTGATGCATGAGGCCATCAGGAACCACTGCTGAACGCTGCTGAGAAAAATGGTGGAGCTGACAAAATACGGAACGTTTACTACTTTATCTTTGGATCTTGCTAAGTTTCAGGCTGAGTGTGTGAGTTTTTTCACCGTTCAAAGACAGTTCTAAGCTTCACTGGAGAATGATGTCATGCCTATGACCCTAAAAGACCTACCTTGCTCTGGATCTCCCAAGGTTTAGCAATGGCAGAGAGATCGCATGCAGTCATCATCATGGCCCTGCAAACAGAAGACAAATGGTAAAACTCTTTTTGTCTCTGTTAAAGTTGCCTTCAGTGCGTTTCTACGTACATGACAATCTCCTTGCGGGTGGTCTCAAGCATCATGTATTTGGTCCAATCATTCCAGTTCTCGTAGGTTTTTGATTGGTCAACAATCTTCTGGAACATTGTTCTCTTTCTGCAGAGGAACAAAACAACACCTCTCATAGTTAGGATGTAAGGAATGCTGATTTCCTCAAATAATTATAGATTATAAAGAAACTTAGACAAAAATGAACATGAAAATTCAGATTTCTGTTTAAAATAAAAACTTAAAGCCACTCAAATGCTACAATTCCTCCAGACACAACAGGTTTACATGCAGTTGAAACCCATTATTAAACAACTACTGCTGCAGCATTGATAGATCAAATTTACGATAGTGGTTCAGGCCAACTTTTAGCAACTTTTTGCTCATATCTAATTAAATTTCTTGATTTCATCAACTTTGACATTGTAGGAAAGCTTAAACTCCACTCTTTGAAGTTTTGTAAATAACTCTAAATGGCCCAGGGTAGACTTGTTCTATAGTTTTGCAACGGTTTGACATTTTATTTTCATTTTTTTGTCATATATTATTGCATCTGGGGTTCTTGCTAGTACAGTAAGTGTTATTTAGGATAACAGTTTGTACTGACTTGAAATAGAGAGCCAAGTCTGTGGCGATGATTGCGATATCCATGAGGTGGATGACGAGGTCATGCTGGCGGCGGTTCAGATTCTGATAAATGTTCAGGGCCTGAAACACAACAGCAGACGTCACAACAAATATCGGTACCAAAGCATAGTTCAAGGTGGTATGTGAAATAAAAGAGGATGGCAATCAATTACTGGTGTAATATTATATATACAATATATGACAATATAAGTTAACAAGCCCTTTTAACCCGGAACAGAATTTGCAAACAATAAAACAAAAGTAATTGCTTAGGCAAAATGTTAAAATTATAACTTCATAGACGCATAATTTACAGGTTACCCAGGGTCAACAATCACGATCATACACCAACATACCTCATCCCTCAATAAAGTCTTGCCGAACTCCAGATGGTGTCTCTCCAGGATGGAAGAGCCGTGAAGTTTGGCCAGAGGATTACCCGACCTGATGACACATGCAAACAGCATGAAGGGAGGCTGTAGTGGCATAAATCATCCATGTTAAAGCTCATGGTGAGCCTGCCCTGGTGTGTTCACAGCTAATGGCACCACTCTTTAGCTCATCCATCAGGTGGGTGGAGCACAGCAGCTGGAGCTGTATCTGGTGAATAACAGATAAGCGAGGCCCTCTGTGTGTTACATTAATTTGACCTAAAGCACCAAGATCAGGTGATCCTTATGAAGGACATCAGCAGCGACAGCTGGATTTGGATATTATATCAGCTCATGAAGAATGTGTATCATTACAATAATAACAAAACTTGATTATAAATCATATACTGTTTTTAGTATTCAATTAAAGGGTTTTGACTTATTTTAAATTAATATCTTACATTTATGAACTGTAGTTAGTGGTATTTCAAAGTGTTAAAAATGCTCGTCACTTTGTCAGTGCTGGTGAGAAGTTTCTACTAAAGATTGGTATAAATATCATAATTATGCATTACCGTATTTTTTGGACTATAAGCCACTACTTTTCCCCAGATATGAACCAAGCGGTTTACAAGAAGGTGCGGCTTTTCTGTGAATTTTTCCTAACTGCCAGAGGGGTAAGTCAAAGTTGGAAATTAAAGAATAAGAGGCTAATTTTTTTATTTAGCACACAAACATGCAAGCATCATGCATGACAGAGAACAAAGGTACAGAATTCACACATTTTGACATTTATTTGCTGCATTAAAGCCGCCGAACCAATGAAGACACTGGGCTCAACTACACAGAGCGGAAATAAAGAGCTGATTTAGCCCCATCTTTCATTAGAAGCTCTTACTGCTGCGAGCCAACAACCAAACAGGAGCTAGTATTCATCTTCGTCCCTAATCTAGTAGCTATATGTAGAGCTCCCTAAAGGATTGGTGGGAGACAGTTCAGTAGATATCAGTGGCTTATAGCCTCGACATGGCTTAAATATGTACTTTTCCATTTTTTTCCAAAAAGTTAATGGGCGGGGCTTTTAATGAGCTGCGCCCTATAGTCTGGAAAATACGGTAGTTTTCTGAGATGCTATGGTTTTGCAGGATTAAACTCAACTATATCAAAAACAATAAAAATGTGAGCAAAAGTATTTCTATTGCCGTAACAGAAGCTTTACTTAATCAGCTTTATCTATCCAAATCATTGTGGATGTTTGTTTGTGATTTTTGTCTTGTTAGAAAATCCAAGCATTTTCATGTTTTAATCAAAAAGTTCTTGAGTTTACCTCTGTTTTAAAGGGAGTGAGGTTAATCACGCCTCTCATTTGTTTATTCCAATTTGTGTGAATATCCAAACTATTTGAAGTAAAGCAGAACGTCACCAAGCTTTAGGTCTAAAAACCTTTTGTTAACTCTAAAAGACGCTATCTCCTTTCAGGTTTTTTTCATGTCACACACCAGATAATCAAAAATATTTAATGTTGTTTCTGGGCAGGCTAACAGTTAGGGATAAAATCTACCTTTTTTGCTAAAAGTAGTTAGTCCACAATAAAATTATCTGATAAAAGGCTGTATCTCGCAATGTGTTACTGTCCCAGGAAGTAACTGCTCTGCAGCACCATTCAGGAAAAGAGTAAAATAAAACAATACAACAGAGCAATGTTCAAACTTTATGTGACATTTATTAAAACTAACTGTATTTAAAACATCATAATTATGTTTTTCTTTTAATCATCAAAAGCTGCTATTGTGATTGTGAAATATACATCCCTTGTAATACTTTGGGCAGTTTGGGTTTAATCAGTCCTTCTGCCTTTCTGTACTGTGAAGTTTTTTAAGGGTGTAGAATTGAAATGTATTGTGAAAAAAAGATGTCACCTAATTTCTATCTGTGTTTCACAGCTACTGACATTAGATACACTTTAATTATTGAAATGAATGTGAATTTGATCAAAGCAGTGTGAATTGTTACCTTTTCTTAATGGGTAAATTTTAATTGTTGCCTTTTAGGGTTTATTCATTTGATGGTTTATATCAGTCCTGTCCCAAGTGAAATTGCATTTTGAGTATTTATATTGTTTTTTAAGTAAAAGTTTGATTATGCAGGAAAACTGTGTGTTGAAATAAGTCAGTGTTTTTTAACATCCTAAGAAATTCCCTTTCAGCTGGAAAGGTCTAAAGGAGCAAAATAAGAAAAAATGCATGTACGTAAACTTTGAACTTCTGAAATTACCACAAACCATTAAAAGTCTACAGAGCATACCAAATAATCTATATAAACAGCACCATTTCTACTATATAAAGTAATCTGAAATCCAATCAGAATTTTTTATGTGTTGTTTTTTCTGCAACTTCATTAGGTATGATGATCTATTTATTAATGAGGCTGCACATAAATGTGTGCTAATAATTTTGCACCCATGTACATTTCTGTTA
>NW_015151626.1:49081-53247 GCF_000732505.1 Cyprinodon variegatus
TTCTTCCCCATACTGATGCTCGGTTTGAACTGCAGGAGATTGTCTTGACCATGTCTACATGCCTAAATGCACTGAGTTGCCGCCATGTCATTGGCTGCTTAGAAATTAAGTGTTAACGAGCAGTTGGACAGGTGTACCTAATAAAGTGGCCGGTGAGTGTATATATCTGTGTAAATCCCAAATTAATGTGGCATTTGCGCCAGTGACGATGTATGCAAACATTTGAAAGGCACGGCATATGTTGAAAGTTAGAGCCAATGCAGCAAATCGCTCCTATCACCACCTTACTTCATCTGGTAAAGGTTGTTGGTTCCTCTGTGGTCGATATCGTGACAGAAGCCGGCAGTCACCATTGCCATGCACTCCAGGTCTGTGTAGTAACGCTTGAGATCACCTGTCTGAGAGGATAAACAACAAAACAGTCAGACAGAAATACAGATGTGGGAGTGAAACAGGGTGAGCAAGACAAAGAGTCACAATAAGATACAAACTGAGTGAAATTAAGTGCATTTGGCCTTAATTTGAGCAGGTAAATAAGAAAATTTGACAATTGAAAGAGTATTTTCACCCTTTTTTTTTTAAATCAAAATGGTGACTCTAAAGAAAGAGATCAGTTGAGACAATGCTTCCCATTTACGTACATAGTCCATTACCTCTATCATTTGCTCTCAGGCTTTTACACGCATTTAAACACTACCCAGTTATGTTCTCATTTACAGAACATTTCATGGGAAAAGATGGAGGGATGCAGAGTGAAAGAGAACACGGAAGAACAGAAGAAAAATCTGTATCACCTTCAATCAAAGTAAAAATGAAGGCAGGGGAAATAAAAGAGTGGGTGTAAAGCCTGAGAGGAGGAAGGGGAGCAGGAGGTGAGGAACTGATGAGCACTCAGGGAGTGAAGGGAGATTGAAGGAGGTGGAGGAGTGAGTCAGATTAGCCGTATATAACCATCAGCAGAGTGAACATGGTCTGTCCAACGTTGAATCCATGTCTCCAGTTGTGGTAGGTGATCTTCCTGTAGCCTTTACTGAGTGAGTACATAAATCTGACCAAGACCTGCAGGAGAAAAACGAGAAATTAAGTATGGTGAGCCTCATATTTTAGCCCTAAAATGCAGGCGTTTAATACAAATATTAGTAGGTTTTCTATGTTTTATATTAACTCCATAAAACTTGCCAAGCAACTAAAACTATTGTATAATCTTTATAGTTTTTCGATAAGCAGGGTAATCTGATATTACTGCATACTGGTAAATTGTAAAAGATTCATGCAAAACTTGTAATAAATCTTAAAATTTCCTTTGATGGCTGCAGAATCAGAGCAGCCCATTCAGATCTTGATGCTCTCAGTTAATAAAAAAAAAACGACATTAAATCTAACGGTGGAAATGCTGTGAGTTAGGATTTTAATGGATTGCATCACTTTTGTTCAGAATAGGAAACCTTTCACTTATTTTTGCTTTGATATCCTAAACAATTCATTTGAATCTAATAAAATCTTTAGCGACAATAAAAAAAAAAAAAAACATTAAACTTTGCATACATTTTTCACTGAGGCATAAATGTCGTAAATCTATAAAATGGGGTTTGATCAAATCAAAAGAATAATAAAAAAAACTCACAGCTGAGCTAAAACACCTTACTCCTAAAGTAGGAAGGCAGTTAGTGTTTTTATTTAGTAGTCAACTTGTTTGAATCCATTTGACTGTATGATCTGGTGAACTGGAAAGTGCCTTGAGATGACATGTGTTATATGCGCTATATAAATAAACTGAATTGAATTGAATTTTGTTTGTGCTTTACACTTTAGTCACAACCTTGCTTAAAACTTTGACTTTTTGGCTTAATATGAAAACCAGCTGTGCTCAACCGGGGAACATGCTTCACGTGTAAAACACAATTACATAAAATCATCTGTAAATATATATTGATATCAGAATATTTGTCTCTGGAGACAGTTTGGAGTTAATTTTTTATTTCTAAATATATATATATATATGTATATATATATATATATATATATATATATCTTTTGGTGCATGATAAGAGCAACAATTTGTGTATTTCACTGTGTGAACAAATAAATCTAAAAACACATTCTTTATTGCATCAGCCATGGCCCAAAGCTAAAACCATTATTTAACACATGCTGTCATTTATAATTAGTGATTAGTTATCTTATGATATTATATTATTATAATATAATATCATTATTATAATATTATAGTTTTAAAATAAAGTCAATCAAATAAAGCACAATAAGAATTCAGCTTTACTAATACCATAACAGGTAAATGAAAATAAATCCTTTAAAGATACTCTGTG
Source organism: Cyprinodon variegatus (assembly GCF_000732505.1). Classification (NCBI taxonomy): domain Eukaryota; kingdom Metazoa; phylum Chordata; class Actinopteri; order Cyprinodontiformes; family Cyprinodontidae; genus Cyprinodon; species Cyprinodon variegatus. The sequence continues at coordinate 51,409 of NW_015151626.1, forward strand.
TCCTCTATGCCATCACTTTTTATATATGTAGAGATCCCATTTTTTTTTTCTTTGCCATCAGGTCTAAGGCTACCCAGCTGGACAAAAAAACTAGCATTGTGTGCCAGATGTAGGACTCGTCTTTTTCGTCTCAATCAAAGTCTGAGTGGATTCTCGTGTAAAGACAGGTAACTACTCATTTCAAGTCCTTTCTAGTCTTTATTTTGAACAAAGAATTGTGTTAAATGTAAATAGCTGAGCATCTCTTCTTATTTATCAACATGTGATGAAACCAGTGCAAATGAACATTTGTAAACAAGATGGAGGTAGGTCAGCCCAGCTTTCTCGTCATAGCAAATGAAAAGTACCACCTACAGTACAGCAGCTTAAAATATTCATCTTCTTTCATGTCTTCCATATTGCATTTCAGTTTTTGTTGAGTAATTTGGAGTTCATGTACTTGAAAGAAAGGAGCCTATTTGAGTGATTAAAAACAATCTGGTTAATTTGATTGGTTGTGCTGCAGCTCACACACCCACACACACATGCATGTTTGTTCTGCTATATGTAGTGAGGACCATGTGTTGACTCCCAATAACTTTGTTGATTTTAAGTCATATTCAACCCTTTCTATACCCTAACTCTAAAATTAACCATAAACCTAACCATTATCGATACATACCTCACCTTAACCCTAATCTAAACCGGAACCTTAGCCCTAAACCTTACCATTAGCAAAGTAGCTTGTGAGGACCAGCAAAATGTCTTCACTTTCCAACAATTGGTCCTCAATGTGATGAGGAAATTGGAAAAATGGTCCTCTCTCTGAGGCCTACACAGTTACACAAAGCCGCACACACTCAAACACACACAGATGTGTTTTCATAACATATGGAGACATTTCATTGACTTGCATTTATTTTATATGGCCTAACCCAGATCCTTACCCTAACTGTAACTATTACCAACATATATCTAACACTAAACCCAACACACGGGAGAGAACTTTACCAAATGGGGACTAGTTAAATGTCCCCATATGTACCTGTAAGTCCTCACAATAATTGGAAATTAATTAACTGTGAAGGCAAATAAGAGACATTATAAACTTTAGAGTTTGGGTAAAATATCGCTTTTTTTTTTTTTTAGGTAAATCAGGTCAAGTCCAATTTGGGTCACTGGTGTAAAAGTCCAAGGCAGACATTTTTTCTCAGGTCAACTCTGAAGCCATGAAGGCTGAGTATGCTGCAGTGTTCACTAACCTATCTGCTCCTAATGTTCCCTCTTTAATTTATTTTTCCTGGGTCTTAATCCTAAACTCCATCAAGACTTGTAAGTATAAAGTGAAGAAAGCTCTGACCTCTCTGGGAATGTGAAACTTGTCTACCACTTTCAGCTCGTAGTACATCTTGATGCCACATTTCACCAGATCCAATTCTGTATGCTCAAAGTCGCAGAAGTGGAACTCGTAGATCTCAGATTTCTTGGCGTTTGGCAGAACCTCTGACTGTGTGGTGAAAATCACATAAATATCAACATTCAACATTCCAATTTCACAAAAGCACAGCAGTAGCAACATCATCAAAAATCTTTAACTGATCCACATGTTATATATCAAAGATGTAAACCTTAATTAACCTGGTATTTGATTATTTATTTACCAAAGGTGTAACTGCACCATTTATGCTTCATTGCACTGCAACAGATCATACCTCTATGTACATAAAATCACTCGACTGTATGTAAGCAGAGGTGTCAAAAGTATGAATGTTTATTACTCAAGTAGAAGTACCAATCCAATTCAAAACCCTCTTGTAGAAGTTAGAGTATCAACTTACTTACTTTACTGGAGTAAAGCAT
>NW_015151626.1:54701-56360 GCF_000732505.1 Cyprinodon variegatus
TTGCCTCCTTTGCCTAGTTTCTGAAAGTGCTAATGCTAATGCTAAACTTTGTTTATTTATCAGCTCTATCGCAGGGTTATTGGGATCTAGCAATAGCTGAGCTCCTTTTCAAGTGACTTCAACCTATTATTCCTATTAATCCTTTTGTCTTGATGTCAAAGTTGACATCCTTACCTGAAGTAAATATTTGTGTATTTTTGATCCATCAAAATGCATAAAACACATATTTTTATACTACTGTGTATGTAGCCTATATCTATTTTCTGTAAAATTAACATGTTTATTCTATATCACTCTAGACCTTCAGTAGATATTGCTTTTCAAAAATATATATTTTTGATGGAAAAGTTGTAGCTATGACCTTTTTATTGGATTTAATTTGATTTTACTGTATATAATAAACCAACACAAAGTGATATTTTCTATAGCTTAAAGTGTATTAGTGCTTTAGTAGAAAAGTTAAATAAAACTGATCATCTGAGATTGATTGTGGTCCATCAGAAGTGCTTTTTCACCCAATCTGACTGAAGCATGTAAGCAGAATTTGAGGAACAATGGACAAAAGTACAACCATAGGTGAGGTGAAAGATTTCTGTGCCACAAGTTTCCTCTGATTGGCTAAAGAAAATGCCAGTTTTTAGTGTTGAATCTTAATAAAAACAAGTTATATACCCCTTTGTGTCCTTCCAATCACAATATAAAACAATTCATGTGACAAATATTACAATTTCTGGTTCTAGGGAATTCTTTTTCCAGGTACTGTGTAGTGCTTTTTTTTTTCTTTAATGAAATGCTGAATGCTGACCAGAATTTCCTGAAGTTCCTCCTCCTCGCACTCATCCGGTTCCTTCCCCCATCTCTCTCTGGTGTTCTGCAGAAACATACATCATAAACATTCACCTTGGATGAAAGCGTACAGCATCAATCAGCTCACTCCTGATCTAAGGTCAAAACAGGTGATCTCCCTTAGCTTTTGTTCTCTTCCTGTCCTCTGACAGATCACCTCATAGAAAACCTGACAGCTTATTCCGGCTTATAGATGATGTTTGCCTCCATTTCGTATCACCTCTATCAAAAAGCAGCTTCCAAACTGACTTGGTTGGTTCGATTTTCTGAGAAGCATCTAATCTTATTCTACATGTTTTCCAGCTTTTTCTAGATCTAAAAAGAACACTTTATTGTTAATCAAGGAGTAATTTTACAAAATATTTTCACTAAATAAACCCTTTCATTTATTACACAGCATTACAATCAGATAATTCCAGTAGTATTTTAAATAAAAATGTCTATTTTTGATGTGTTCTCTATCAATATCAGCCCTGCTGGATTTGATAATGAACATCAGGCCTCTTTTACCATAATTTATTTACTAACCAGTACGTTCTGGATTTCATCCTTGCGACACTTGACATGGTACAGCACCATGTCCTGGAAGATGTCCTTCCTGTTCTCCAGCTTGTTCATCTTGTCGTATGTGTCAGTGTTCAGCACGGACCAGCCCAGGAACTGGGTCAGAGACTGGATCCAAGTTTGACAGAGAAATAGGGAGTAAGATACACCATATACTGTAAGTTCACTTATTAAACAGAATAATAAATCTTCCAATAGTTTTAGATAGATAGACAGACAGACAGACAGACAGACAGACAGACAGACAGA
>NW_015151626.1:58151-62559 GCF_000732505.1 Cyprinodon variegatus
TGTGTTGAATGCTAATGTGGATTTAAAGACATTTCAATTAATGGAAAAAATTGCAGTGGTGATTATAAAAAGAAGTCTAATCAACTGAAACCTTTGCAACCCCCATGCAGTACCTCCATGGACCCCCTAGGGGTTGAGGACCCCTTGTTAAAGACCTCCGATCCAGGAGACTGATAAGGTCAGATAATACGACGGCTACACAGAGTTATAGTTTATAAATGTGATTTGATTCATGGCATGTGTTTCATTTTTCCACCGCATGGAGCAGAAAGCTGTAATTTATTTCTATGACTAATCATAGGAATTCTTAATAGATTGAAAATTAAAAGTTTTCTAAACTCTTTTAAATAATCCTTGCATCCCTTGCTAGTATAAAAACTAGCAGTGACTGAAGTTAAAATTCAATGATCCACTTAAAAGTTACATTTAATGAGGAATAAAGGGTCAGTCTTTCATGATTTTGGTTTGTAAACTGGACAGACAGACGTCAGTGGAAAGCCCTGAGGCTCACTGATAAATAATGCAGGGCGTCTGAATGGCCTTTAGTGTATTTATAAACCAGTGACTCAGTGCAGCCACACATAAAGACAGAACCTGTACCTCCATTAGCGTTTCATCCATTTCATCAAAGGGTTTCCCATCCTTCCTGTTATAGAACGTGGCCACGCCCACTATCTCTTCTTTCTTGTTGACAATAGGCATAGACAGGACATTCTTAATGGTCCAGCCAGACTCGTCTAGCGGCTCTGCCTGCAAATTAAGGCACAAACAAGTGTTAAAGACACATTTGAACTTGAATATCCACATGATCTCTCTTAAATAGGAAATCTGAATATTGCCAAAAGATGTCCTAAATAATGTTAAGTAACTTAAATAATGGGAATAGTCTTTCTTTCATTGCATATGTGTTGAAATGGTTAGCATAGTCTAGGAACTGTGTGACAATAAGCTAATATTATTAGTAATTTTGATTAAGCAATCTGTTTTTTATGTTAAACTGCATGCATGCTCAGGGTAAGGGATTGCTGCAGAGTCAGCGACACTAAATGCTCCTCTGGGAGGGGCATATTCTGTAAAGTCAATGACTGGATGCAGTCAGCTGGGCGTACAGTAATTAGACAGAAAACATTTAAACAATCTGTCTGTATCATTCGATTGAATTGTCTCTGTAAAGTAACCTGAGATGATGAAATATGTTGGAAATAATCACTATATTCGTTTGAATCAGGCTTTTAGCAAACTCCTTACTGAAGAAAATGAGAAATTGTACGTTTTTGGGATGTACAGCTTTGGTACGCCTCTAGAAACATCACTCAGATGCTAAGAATTTCACTAGCAGCAGATGCTGGAGTTGGAAAATTTTATTTTTGTTGCTCGACGCACAACATCAACCAATCAGAAAAGCTGTTCTGCGAGCTGGCAGGTAGACAGACAGCATTCTTGATGCAGAGAGCTATGATCACTTCACTGAAACTGTTTATTAAACGCCTAAAAGAACTTAAAATGGAGAAACTTGCCGGCAAAATATGTTCGCTTTTATTATTTTGATGCCTGCAGTTTGTACCACATATTTGACATCTACTTCCAGCCGCCAAGAACAGTAGGGGAAAAATCCAAGAGGCAAACAAGCCTAAGGCAGCTGCTGCTGGGGATTCCTAGTGATAGTGCACCGACGGTATATTGGGGTCTAGTGCCTCCAACGATGAAATAATATTTTAAGAAAGGATCGTAATCTAGATGAACGGCTGCATAGATGATCTTTTAGGTGGACTTTCTCACATAAAAATATATTAAAACTGCTTTTTACCCTCTTATAACAGCAAAACTAGCAAAGCAACTCTCTTCTAATGAACACAGGAGCAGCAGAAGCATCAGACTCATCTGACCTTAATGTGGACAAGCACAAACACCGTGATTTTTGCTGCTCAAATCACGGTGTGAACGAAGCATTACTATTTCTGATTATTTAAATTAACCTATGAAACAATGTTGTCCCTAAAAATGATCTCAGTCTTCCTTATAAAAATTCCACCTCTACTCAAGCACACAAAAGTAGTGTTGCAACAAAGAAAATAAGTTAGCTGCATTCCACCTTAAATGCAGGAAATAGTGATTCAGAGAGTCTAAATTTCAACATTTTCCAGGGGAGAATAACCCCCACGACCCCCTAGGCAGCACAAAGACTAAAGATGTGATACACTGAGGTGTACACCCTAGGAAATATTCCTAGCTAAAAGACTGAATTGAATTTAACTTAATTCTATATTTTCAGGAGTGAAGTTGAGGGAAACAAAGGATAACTGCAGCATCTTAAACTTTAAATGAAATTTTTCATCTAGATTGTAGATTCATAACATTTGATTTTCCAACAGAACTATTATTCCTAATACACATCAAAACAAGTTTTGAAATGGAAAAAGGTCACGCAAGTATTAAGCTACTTTAATGCTACTGACTTTAAGAGGGTATCATCCACAAATAAGACAGGCATCTCTTTAAGGGGGAAAAAAGCATTTTAATCCTCTTGAATTTGGTAACAGGCCTATCTAAATGTCTGTAAGGATTTCAATAAATGTGTAATATATAATAATAGTTAAACTTTATTGATCTCACATTGGAGAAATGTACCATTACAGTTAACCCATCCCCTTGGGGAGCAGTGGGCTGCCATTGTGCAGCGCATAGGGAGCAATCAGGGGTCTTTGCTCAGAGACCCAGAGTGGCAGTCCGTGGGAGTGGGTTTCAAACTCACAACATCAGGATTCCAAGCCCTATGCCCTAACCATTAGGCCGCCACTCCCCTAACCCTAAAATTTTAACATCTGTGTATTAAAAAATATATATATAATAAATGAAGATTAGTTCTTACATTTAAAAACTTTTAAAAGTTCCCTTTAAAAATAAATGTTCAATTAAACCCTTAAACGGTCAAAGCGAACAGGACATTTGGGTCTATTATCTCCTCAGCTGCAGGGTCATATTTAAGCCAATGTCCACACATCTAAACCAAACAATCAGCAACAAACATGTGAATCACTTCCTACCTGGAATTTGAAAAAATCATCCTGAGCAGCATTCATGATGTTGCAAATCTGTAAAGGAATTAGGCACAAAAGCAAGAGGTGGATGAGGGGCATTTTTAAACATATGACTTCAAACTAAACTGCAAATATAAACTGTTTATGTTGCAGATACTAAATAGAAACTAATAGGAATATAAAAACATAGGCTACACTGAAGAAGGAAAAATGTCAGCATGTTCTCCCATGATAAAAGCCTTCAGATTCACCTCCTCTGACAGAGACATGTTCCTAAGTAATTTACAGCTGCTGACAAAGTGTTATCTTCATTTCTAATGTATTCACATTCCTGTTTCGGATCAAAGACCATCAATGTCACTTTTTACTCCCAGTTCATGGAAATATGTCTCTTTTGAGACATAATGTTTTCACCCTCCCCACATGACGGTAAAAAGAATGATGGCAAAGAGGGAAGATGATGAAGACTTGAAAAATTAAAAGCGGCAAAATAAGCTGTAATATCGGAGGAGAACGGAATGAGAGTGATTAATTACAACAGACACAAAAATTACACTTCTACATTAAAAGAGTGTCACGTCTCACACCTTTTGTTTTCTACAGCCATGTTTACACTGACAGTTTAGTTCTATTAAACCGGCAGCAGGAACCAACATCTTTTTAAAGGAAACAGTTTTACATGACTTCTGTTTAACAGACATGCAAATGTCCTAATAAAATACTAATCAGCTATGGTCTATTTATATATTTGTGGCCCCTTAGGCATTGAAAACTAATTGGTTAACTATTTGGGAATGTCTTTCCTTAATCGTATTATTTCAATTTACTATTTTGGCAAAACTACTTTGGAAGTTAAGTAGAAAAAACAGATCAAGACATGGAAAAGTCTTCGATCCAAACAGAAAAAAATTGGATAGAAAGACGGACAGACAGTTTCTTATTGTTGTTTGGCAAACATGTGCTCCTATTTCTGTTATACTTCTTTTTAGCAGATATTGTTTTTAGACAGTGTTAATAATCCAATTATAATAATTATGTTTACAACATCATCACAGGAAATGCGATATGTAAAGATGTTTATTAATGAAATGGCCATCTTGTTTGATCTTATCTGAGATAGAGCATTACATTAATGATAAATTATTATTGAAGGTTAATGTTTATGACAGAATATAACAGTCTGAGTTCCTCACCAGCCCAGTTTCTGCAACATAAGTGGGTAAACCGCTGACGAGGGCCCAGTGGTCATCTGGAGGACCTCTGGAGGAAAAGGGAGGAAAAAGGTTGTTTAAGAAAATAGCATTTAAGAAAATATAGTTTTATGTTTGAAGTGTGAGTGAGTGAGTGAGTGAGTGAGTGAGTGAGTGAGT
>NW_015151626.1:65023-66004 GCF_000732505.1 Cyprinodon variegatus
AGTGAGTGAGTGAGTGAGTGAGTGAGTGAGTGAGTGAGAGAGTGAGTCAGTGAGTGAGCGTGCGAGCAAGGGAGTGACTGACTGACTGAGTGAGTAATAGAGTGAGCCAGTGAGCGAGCAAGTGAGTGAGTAAATGAGTTAGTGGGTGAGTCAGTGAGTAAGTGAGTGAGTGAGTGAGTTAGTGAGTAAGTCAGTCAGTGAGTGAGCGAGTGAGTAAGTCAGTGAGGGAGGGAATAAGTTAGTGAGTGAGTGAGTCATTGAGTGATTCAGTCAGTGAATGAGTGAGTGAGCATGCGAGCAAGGGAGTGACTAACTGACTGAGTGAGTACGCGAGTGAGCCAGTGGGCGAGCGAGTGACTAAGTCAGTGAGTGAGTGAATGAGTTAGTCAGTGAGTCAGTGAGTGAGTGAGTGAGCGAGCGAGCGAGTGAGTCAGTGAGTGAGTAAATAAGTTAGTGAGTGAGTGAGTAAGTTAGTGAGTCAGTAAGTGAGTGATTGAGTGAGTGAGTGAGTGAGTGAGTGAGCGAGTGAGTGAGTCAGTGAGTGAGTGAGTGAGTGAGTGAGTTAGTGAGTTAGTGAGTGAGCGAGTGAGTCAGTGAGTGAGTGAATAAGTTAGTGAGTGAGTGAGTCAGTGAGTGATTGAGTCAGTGAGTGAGTGACTGACTGACTGACTGAGTGAGGAAGTGAGTGAGCGAGCAAGCCAGCGAGCAAGCAAGTGAGTCAGTGAATGACTGAGTGACTGAGCATGCGAGCAAGGGAGTGACTGACTGAGTGAGTTAGTGAGTGAGCGAGTGAGCCAGTGAGCGAGCAAGTGAGTGAGTCAGTGAGTGAGTGAGTGAGTTAGTGGGTGAGTGAGTGAGTGAGTCAGTGAGTCAGTGAGTGAGTGATTGAGTGAGCGAGTGAGTGAGTCAGTGAGTGAGTGAATGAGTTAGTGAGTGAGTCAGTGAGTAAGTGAGTGAGTGAGTTAGTGGGTGAGTGAGTGA
>NW_015151626.1:66301-82786 GCF_000732505.1 Cyprinodon variegatus
AGTGAGTCAGTGAGTGAGGGAGCGAGCGAGCGAGTGAGCGAGCAAGTGAAAAACTAAAAACTCTAATATCAGGTTCAGAATAGGGTGTTAACTAGTTACATTCACTTGAGTAACATTTTAAAAAAAAGGTACTTTAGTAGTTTTTTAGTAGTTTGCTGTAATTCTTAATTCTTAGCTACTCTTACTTCAGTACATCTCTGGGTACTCCATCCTCCTCTGATCAAGTAGTAAAACAATGAATGGATTAAGGATATAGTTTTGACTGTAAATAAGTGTTTTTCATTTTAATGTGGCTAAAAACTGAATTTCTTCCCACAGTTAAGCTGGATCTTTTTTGGGTGGCTCACCAGATTCATTTTAGAACAGTTTTTAATTAACTGGGTTTCATTGTGAGCTTTTCAACTTGTCCTCTTTCATTTCCTAAAGAAACACAGCAGACATTCAGTCTGTTTTTCTCAATAAATAATTTTAAATCCTGCATTTTACTTTGCTGGAGTTCTGAACCTCTATTGTTTTCCCTTCATTTCTGAGGACAGAGCAGATATTTCAGGTGGGAAGCAGATGTAGCCTGCAGTGATTGGCAGGAAAACATGGCTGAGGGCAAAGACCAGTGAGAGCTGTTGCTTTTGGATGAGAAGAAACACAGCATGCAGTATAAAATACCTCTTATATACGCAAACTTTTTAAACAAAACACATTTAAGGGTTTTAGAGGTTCTACAAAGTCAGTTTTATGTCACGACCTTATCCTTGTGTATGAACAGGTGGCTTGCATTTACATAGTATAGTGTTACCAGTGATGCAAATGTAAACAGAAGAATCTCTACACTCCTACTAAATGCACCAATATCAACTGTGTCAAAACAGGCTTCATCCACAAACAGGCAACTTCAACTGTCTTGTTTTTGGAAACATTCAGGTCATTGAGCTGACTGGACTCCTGAAATTAGGACCTAGATAGAAACAGGCTTACTTCCCAAGTCAGATCAGTTATTAGAGGTACACTGATATTTCACCTTACAACCAAACCATAAAATATTTTGTAAATCACTCTAAATACTTACGGAATGACTTTAATGTCCTCTTTACCGTGGAGGATGTAGTCAATCACTTTGTAGAAGATAATTTCCTGAAAGAGAAATCAAATATTCACTTGGTTAACACACAGATCACCAGTGGCGGGCGCTGCATGTGATGCCTAGGCCTTGGTGGGCACCACTCAACTTAATCTACTTCTTATGCCTTGACGTCTATATATATATTTAATATATTGGTTTTATATATATATAACCAATATATTTAATATATATAGCAGATATTACTGAGAGGAAGATTAGTGTGAGGGTGAATAAGAGGTTAATTAAGCAAGAAGCCCATTTAGGGCAACCACAATCCTCTATGCTATAACCACAGCTCCGCAACATTTACATCCTCAGTAGCTGTTGAGATTCAGTATGCATCTAATTACCAAATAAAATACCGCATAAAGCATGAGACTAAAATATATCTCTCTCACCAGAAATCCTGATTATTTATAAAAAAAATCTTTATGCAGGAAGTCTTTGTTTCTCCATTAGTAACAGCCATTGAGGCCAGAAATACTTTTTAACAAAAGCAGATCCAAAATGCAGATTGTCATTAGCTTAATTTGCTCTAGCTGACCAATCAGAGGACAGAAGATGCTGACGTAGGGGTAGGCCCGCTTGCAGGCCCAGTGGGGCAAATATGAAATCTGTTTGTTACGGTTAGATCAGCCAGCACTGCTGATTCTGAAGGCTCTGGGCAGATTTGATTGACATAGCAGCACTCTATGGCTGAAATCTGATTGGACAAAAAATATAGCAACCACATAAAGGGAAAAAAACAAAGCAACCAAAGAAAAACAATACAAAATGAAGAGAATGGATTGTTTGGAAAACATTAATTCAGTTGGAAAGAACAAAATGAAAGTTTAGGGTGTGAATGTTGGTTAGTGTTTCTGATTGATTTTAGACCAGCAGTGAAGGCTTTGAAAGCCCTCACTGCCCACTACTGCTATTTACACACAATAGCTGCATGCAAAGTATCTAATCATGCAGCTGAGGAGTAGAAACGGGCATTTCCTGAGGCAGCTGAGAAAAACAGACCCTGAACTGAACTAGAAGGAAGTTTTCTTCATCTATGTTAACCACAAGTCTGATCAGCTGCTGCTCAGATAAATGGCTTTGTTTGTTTCACACACTTTGCTGCTTTTTTTTTTTTAGATTTTGTATAAAAACAACTTAAATTTGGACTTCGATTTTTCTCCTTTCAGTGGATGTGTTAAAAGGCCACACTATCTGCCATGTACTGGATTAAACAACAGTAACAGGAGCTCCCATTCAGGCAAAAGAACATTAATTGACTAAAGGTTCCTAAACATTTCAGCGTGTGACCCCCCCCAAAAAAGTATTACAGAATGTAGACCTCTAAAAGTACATTTTACTCTATAATCATCTAAAAATAAAGAGGAAAGTATTCTTATTTATTTCTAACCACATTCAAATTTTTTAACATTTGATTATTTAATTAATTATTAAAAATGTATTTTTGATTACCTAACTGGGAATTTAATTATTTAACTGTAAAATTTATAATTGAATAGCATAGTTAATATTTGAATAATCCAAATCTTGGCTTCCCATACATTTTAGCTTGTGTTCCCAAAATAATATTGCAACAGACTGCCAACTATCTAAAAAATACATAGAATTACTTCTAAAAATATGAAGTAAAGTAATAAATAACATTTTACATAATGTTTTTATGACATTTGATTATTTAATTCATTATTAAAAATGCATTTTTGAACACTTAAGCAGGTATTCAGTTATTTAACCATAAACTTTATAACTGAATACCACATTTAATATTTGAATCATGTAATTCAGGGATTCCCAAACATTTTAGGCTGGGACTCCAACAATGACAATGCTACAGAATGCTAACTATCTAAAAATACATAGAATTATTTATAAAATAAATAAAGTAATTCAATAGAATTTTAAATTACTGGTTTTTGTGACATTTATTATCATTTTAAATGTATTTGTCAATAATTCAATGTTACATTTAAATTTTTCAAAGTATATTTATTTTATTTTTATGGGAAATAGGTATATATTTCCTGATATATTTTTGCCCTACATATATTTCAGATCTCACATCACCGTGATTGTAAAACTGTCTTAGGACCCCCTATTTGGTGTCTTGTGAACCCCCCATGTGGTCCTGACCTCCTCTTTGGGAACCCCAGATGTTTTAGATAATACTTATTGTATTGTGTGTATTTCAATATTTTCTTTGGCCCTCCCTTTACCCAGAACCAGAACTTTGTGGACTTGTGTCAGCAGAACCAAACCACAAAGAACTGATTAATGCAGGGCAAACCAAGGAGCTAGTGGTGGACTTTCGCAGAAGCAGATCCACCCGGCTGACACCGGTGAACATCCAGGGAACGGACATTGAGATAGTGAACTCTTATATGTACCTAGGTGTTCATCTTAATAACAAACTGGACTGGACACACAATACTGAGGCTCTGTATAAGAAAGGTCAGACTCTTCCTGCTGAGGAGACTGAGGTCTTTTGGAATGCAGGGGGCACTCCAAAAGACCTTCTATGACTCTGCTGTGCCATTGGGCATATTCTATGGAGCTGTCTGTTGGAGAAGTGGCTTATCAGGAAGGTCAGCTCTGTGATTGGATGCCCTCTGGATTCAGCGCAGGACGTGGGAAATGGATAAAGTCTCCCACCTCATGCATGAAGCTGTCGCAAAACTGGAGAGCTCCTTCAGTGACAGACTGCTGCACCCTAAATGCACCAGGGAGCGTTATCACAGATCCTTCCTCCCAGCAGCTGGAAGACTCTATAACCACCACTGTTCCCAACAACCTCAATAAGTTGTTACATTCATGGTGATTTTGCACAGTTTCTACCTTAGTCAGTTAAATAACATGCTGCTGATATTTTGCACATCTCTGATGTTGCTGCTATTTTCAAAAATATCCATTACTGTAAAAATGTCTATAGCTGGATATTGGTTATTTTATTCTCCAGGTGCACAGTTTTGTATTGTTAAAACACTTTATAGTACAGTATTTTATCATATATCTTTTAACTCTTCACTAGTATATTATTATTATACATTTTTCCAAGGTCCATTTTTTGCTATGAACACCAGAATTTCTCCATTTCGGGACAATAAATGGATTTTTTATTCTATCCTATTCTGTTACCTTAGGAATCACATTGTGAAAACCAAAACCTTTGACAGATCTTGATCTGATGATGGCAAAAGTTGTCAAATAAAAGGCCTAGATAAAGGGAAATTATTTGTAGCTGCTATGGTTCATCCTTACCCTGCCATCAGGAGTCTTGGGTCCATCGTATGGTGGAGCTTCTCCCATCAATATGGGCCACATGTCAAAGAACTCCTACAGGTAAAAAAAAAACACACAACAATGAATGGGATTTAAAGATGAGAAAACAGCTGCCTCAGTTGTTTATTTATTGTTTAAAATGAAAATAAAGTTAAACTCAAGTGTAGTTTTAAGTACATTTTATCTCTCTCTATATATAGATTATGATCTGAGAATGGCAGGTTTTCTATTGAAGCCCTTAAAGATGTGTTTCTGTTTTTGTTCATTTTTGTTTTATTAATGGTTTTCCAGCAGCGACCATCTGTGCTGTCAGACAACATGTGTTCGTTCTCATATGGCAGGAGTCTGAAATGAACCGGCAGAAGCGTGTAATTAGGTGACAGCTGATGCCAATAAGTAGCTTTCATGATAATGTGATCAACAGAAATACAACAATTTTGGTTCTTAGACAGGATGAGGAAAACTACCATCTATAAAAAAAAAAAGAAAAAAACTTTATGAAGTAGTTGTACTTTTCTTTTTGAATCATTTAGTGATATTCTTTTGAGGATATTACTACCTCTACTTTAGTAAAATTTGTGGTTACTCTACCCACCACCTGTATCTTGAAATAACTTGAGATTAGGTTCAAGTATACAGTAAACAGTAGATATTGGGTGTTTTTACCATTTCCTACCCTACTTTTACCAACAGTAAAGAGTGGTTATATAAGTTTATGTTAATAAAATGGATTTTGCAAAAACAAAATCTGCCAAAATGTATTATTTTTCAACCATGTTATTTATTTTTTGTATTTTTAAATTTTTGTCATTTATTTTGAAATACCAGAATTTGCAGATAAGTTTGTCGGTTTACATGAATTTCATTTGATGTCATACCAAATATAGTACTTCATAGTACTACTAAAGTCAGCCTAGTAGTACAGCTTACAAAAGCTTTTCTGCTAAATGAATAAAAAACATAAAATGTAAATACTGACTCTTAGAAAAACTAGGACTCTGAAACATACCGGTATACTGATTTTTTTCTTTGTTTAAACTTTTTGCAAACTGCTGTGGCGGCAGAACGTAGGCCTACAGCTCAATATATGTTTTTTTTTATATTATTCCTAAAAGTCTTCAAAGAGTTAGAGAAAGTAAGTCTTATTCTGAGCATAAAAAGCTTATATTTTTCTTAAAATTAAGTTGGTCCAAGAGAAGTACTGTATTTTTTGTACTATAAGCATCAACGCTTCATCCAGCCTATATAAAGAAGCGCCCTTTCTGTGGATATTTCCTAACCGTCAGTGGGCGGAAGTCAACATTGGAAATCAAAGAATAAGAGAATAAGTTGCTAATTTTCATTTAGCACAAGCACACGCCAGCAGCAGACACAACTGAGAACAAATGTCCTTAATTCAGACATTTTGACATTGATTTCGGCATTAAAGCTGTCGAGCCAATGAAGAGACCGGGCTTCACTCCTACAGAGCTACTATATGTAGAGCTCCCCCCTTCTGGAGCGGGGGATGTTGGATTTCGGGGGAACAGGAGAAGCGGCGTTTAGTGAAGTTTAGACACTGTCGTCAGACAACATGTGTTAATTTATAAATGTTTTAAATCAGGTTGGGTCCGGATTATCCAGCAGGTGGGTCCAGATCCAAACTGTGGTCCGCTAATCCGTGACCTCTGCCCTACAGGTTTGGTTTAATGGATTTTAGTGGCTTATAGCCTGCTGCGGCTTTTACATATACGTTTCTCAGTTTTTGAAAAAAAAAAAAAACTAATTGGGGCGTGGTTTACAGTGAGCTGCTCTATATAGTTTGGGAAATCCAGTATTGTTTCTCGAAAGCCCTTTTTCACCAAACAAAGGCTCGTAAAATTTTGTAAAGAATTTATCAAACTGAACAATTTTTTTCATGTGTCTCATCAAAGGGTTAACATATACGGTACCTACAAACAACAGATTGCAATGGTCTGTCTGAATGAAAACCTACCTTGGTCTTGGTCATGTCTAGCAGACCGACAGAGTAGCGGTCACAGTTTAGGAAAGCTCTCACTGTATACAAGGCCTTGTGGAACTGTCTCTCAATGTCTGTCAGCTCCTCAAACACCTTGCTGGCCGACCAAAGCAGCACCTGCAGAGGGAAATAAAAACAGCTCCTATTTTACATGCCTCTGCTTTATTATCTCTATCTGAATTTATAAATGTGGAAATATCTAAACAGTAGTTCTTTGGTTGATTTAGTCAGTTTATATTTTGTCAGACTTTTCTTGTCTTCTTTAGGTGACTTGTCCTTACCTGACCCTTTCTGGTCTCGCAGCTGTGCAGGTAGCTCAGGTGGAAAACTCTCAGGATCAGGTTGGCAAAGTTAAGATATCTGTTCAACACCTGAAACGATCAGAAAAATTATTATCAGTGTCAGTTCATCAACTTTACTGCTAATCTTTACAGTTCCAAAAGCAGAAATGGAAAAAGTTCTTTATAAAAACATGTTTCTATTTCTCCTTTGATTGGTGATTTAAATGTGTAGTAAATAAGTTTTACACACTACCTCCTCATCCTTGGCAGTGAAGCACGGTCCGTCCAACTTATTGACCGCCATCATAACAGCCACCATGTCTTTGCCGTTCATGATGGGGATGGCGAGGATGTTTTTGGTTTGATACTCGGTCAGCTCATCAACAAAGTTACTGAAATGTGAACTCTGAGGGGAAATAACAGACAACATTTGACTTCTTCTAAACTTTAACAGGAACAATTTAGGTGTCATTAGGTATCATTCATTTTTGGGATCGTACTTTTTTGTTTTAGAAATATTCCTGGTTTTATTTTTATTTTTTATTAGTTGTTTATACATTATTTGTTTCAGACAGATAATCCCAAAAAAGGAAAGGTTCTTATCCCTTGTTTTAAAAGTTTGCTTTTTTTTCTGCAGTAGGATTTACTGTTGGAGGACATAGGGACCCCTCTTTCATCATTCTGCTTCATTTTATCTCTATTCTCTCACTCTGCAGAATCTGTAAGTTCAATCTCTAAGTTTATGCTCTCTCAGTTATTTTCTTATAGTAGCTTGATCTGTTCTGTTTCTATTTTTCTGTGACACCATCCTGGAGAGAAATATCGGCTGTACTGCTGCCATCAACACTTTTGTTTATAGATGTTGGAGATCGGCCTGTTTTTCAGTGAAGTCCTGTTTCTCTGACTGTGACTGGCTGGATGTGCTCTCTTCATCCTCTGACATGGGAGCTGGCTCAGAGCTTGTCTGCCTGGCTGTGTGTTTCCTGGACAGGGTGCCTGTGGAGCTGGTTGCCTTTTGTATCTCTGCTTCTAACTATATGACTGCTTCTGTCTCCTTGAACCCCAGTCAGCTTCGGGAAATGGCTACTCACACTGAGCCTGGTTTTGCTGGAAGGTGTCTTTCTTTTAAAAAGGGAGTTTTTCTCTCCACTGTCACTATAAAGCATGCTTAGTGTGAGAGATTGCAATCGAGTGAATGAGTCGATGCAATCAACTGGTTTTCCTAGGATAGAAAACTTTGAATCAATCTGACTGAAAGATCTGGTTGAATTGTCTCAGTAAAGTGTCTTGAGATTACATGTATTGTGAATTGGTGATATATAAATAAACTGAATTGAATAGATTTTTTCAGATGGGATAAACAGAAATCCAACCTTTAAAATAAACAAGAACTGTTCCGCATCTTATATATAGATGTCAGTTGTTTGTTTAGAAAGCATGCCAGTAAAAAAACATTTTTTTTTTGTCCTACAAGCACCAATGTAAACAAAATATGAAATTACATGACATGCTTAAAGCGGGTGTCAGGGGGGCGGATTACCTTTGTTCAATGAAGTAGATGCACTTTTTGATATTAAATGTCTCAACAAACTGATGATATTTGAAAAGTCTACTTTTTAATTTTATTTTTATTTGACAAACTGGAATTCATTTCAATTCAATTTCACAGTTTATTTCTATGGCAACAATGCAAAACACACGACATCTCAAAGCCCTCTGTGACAATTCAGTCAGTTTAAAGAGCAAAATCAGACCCCAATTCAATTGATCACTGCATCATGTGATGTAATGAACTGCTAGGGTTGAAAATAACCCAAGATAGAAATTTGTTGTACAAACCAGAAAATCCCACAAGAGGGCGTTTTCCTCAAAGCGTGATATTTGTCCTTCTGCATTTGCATCATTTGTGGAAGGATGCTAAGATTAGCTTGCCTTGTTATCATCTGATAATGACAGCAGTTTTACCTCCAATGAGCCTATAGGAACTATAGTAGGAGTGCATGATAAGCTGAGATATATCAAACTAGAGTATTAGATAAATAAAAGCCCCTGTCAGAATAAGGATTTAAAACATAGGGCCAAAATCAAAACAGAAATGGGTCACCACAAACCAAACCAAACTTAACCAAGAAGACATGAAAATGTCCTCTTGTTAACAGACTTTAGGTGGGAACCAAGAGGACATAAAAATGTCCTCTTGGTGCCCACCTAAAATCTGTTAACGATCTGCAGGGAAAAGTTCAATAGGACTGAAAACGATTCCTTATGATCTTCAGAAAGGACGATCAAAGGTCTTACTTTGGGCTCATGGGTTTTTCATACTATAAGAGTGGTATTATCAATATCTGTATAAAAAGCTAATTCATACTTTTGTTTTAGTGTGAAATTTTGCTCCAGCAGCAAAAGATTAATTAATTTTAATGCTTTTTCCACATCTTTACCAGGGGTGTTCATAAAAGTGGAGGTTTTGATTTGATTTCCATTTATTTAAAATTGTCCGTTGAGGCAGTAAAGGGCTAACCTGACAACAGCCAGATGCATGTCTCGCTCCGCCCAGCGAGCGAGACATGCATCTGGCTGTTGTCAGGTTAGTAAAGGGCAGCATTGCACATTCAAAAGGGGGGTATTACATTTTTTTGTACTTTATTATGTTTTGCCATTTTCAAATAAAACCTGCAACCCTGTAAGGGTTACAGTTTTTATGTAAGGACTCAAATACAGAGTATAACTTGATATAGAGCTTATAAATAGAGCTTTGGCAGGAAGCTCCTTTTTATTTTTGGGATTCTTTATCTTAATATACTTTCCATGCAATAGGCTGAAAATGTAAGCTTTTTAAGCTACTAAGCACAGTGATGAACTGACTGAAATGATTTTAGCCCTAAACAAAGCAGTATGGAAATGTGCTGCGATTCCATTGAAGCTGTTTTCTCTGCAGAGTGGCCAGAGCAGTGATGCTACTTTTGAAAACAAAGAGACAAAGTCTTGGCTCATCTTGAATCAGCACCGTGAACCAAAGGTAAAAACCCGAAGCATTCTGACATGGTTGCTTTTCATCTTTGCTCTGAAGATTCATAGTGAAACAGTTTCTGAATGACATTACATTTTGGTAAAAATTTATAAATGAGCGACGTCCTTTAAAGCTTCCCCAAGGGAAAAGAAGGAACCTTTTTATTTATTTATTTATTTTGTTTTAAAGATCCAATTGGATCTCGTGCATCTTGGGGACTTGTTCATGAATGAGGGAAAGATGGAGCGGGAGATCGACAAGCGGATTGGTGCGCCGTCTGCTGTGAAACGTGCACTATACCGGTGTGTTGTGGTGAAGAGAGAGCTGAGCCAAATAGCAAAGCTCTCAATTTACCGGTCGATCTACTCTCACCTATGGTCATGAGCTTTTGGGTCATGACTGAAAGAACGAGATCCTGGAGACAAGCGGCTGAAATGAGTTTTCTCTGGGCTCTCCCGTGGAGATAGGGTGAGGAGCTCAGTCATCCGGGGAGGACTCAGAGTAGAGCCGCTGCTCCTCCACATCGAGAGGAGCCAGTTGAGGTGGCTCGGGCATCTGATTAGGATGCCTCCTTGAGGTGTTCCAGGCACGTCCCACCTGGAGGAGGGACTATGAGCGCCTTGGGATTCCCCCGGAGGAGCTGGCCCAAGTGGCTGGTGAGAGGGACGTCCAGGCCTCCCTACTGAAGCTGCTACCCCCGCGACCCGACCCTGGATGGATGGATGGATGGATGGNGGATGGATGGATGGATGGATGGATGGATGGATGGATGGATGGATGGATGGATGGATGGATGGATGGATGGATGGATGGATGGATGGATCTCATGCACACAACAAACAGAAACTATACAGCAAAAAGCACAAACATGACAGGAAATCACTCGAAGCATGCAGTTATGCAAGCTGGGCATTTGTTAAGTCGGTCAAAAAGTAACACTGCCCCTCACATGGAGGGGGAAACAATGTCTTTTAATTTATGTCTGCAGTTTCTGAGAAACTCAGAAGGATTTTTTCTAAACATTACCTACCCGTAGGGCTGCAAATAACGATGATTTTGCAAATCGATTAATATGTCGATTTTTTAATCATTTGATAATCAGAAAGTCAAAGAAGGTTTTTTACTAAATTAAACAAGGTGAAACAAAAACTTTTCCACTTCTGGACAGAGGACATTGACAGACGAAAAGGATTTCTTTCATCTTAAATGCAAAATGTTTAGATATTTTTTTACAGTTTTGGTATAATTATCGCTCTGAGTGCGTCGCTCTGTCAGCTTAAGGTATGTTTTAGAGTCTATATAATCAAGTTAACGATTAATTGATTACTAAATTAGTAGACATTAATTTTAATAATCGATTAATCTGATTAATTGTTTCAGGCCTACTTTCAGTTCAATTTAATTTAGTTTATTTCTACAGCGCCAATTCAGAAAACATGTCATCTCAAAGTACTTTATAGAGACAATTCAACCAGATCATACTGTAAAATTGATTCAAATTTTTATATCTAAAGAAAACCATATGATTGCATCAACTCATTGACTCGAAGGCAAACCCTTACCAGTGAATTTTGAACCCCAAAACTGGTTCATTCCAGATACAAAACACCTAATAAAAGCATTGGCATTGTTTATGAAGTCCTACATCGGAGAAACCACACAACTACAACACAAACGCAGAACAAAGGCCACATTTGGGACAGAGAGGATAGATGGTTTGACAGAGGGGTAAAGAAAGCCATCTTTGTTAAAGAAGGAAAGTCATCACTGAACAGAAGAGGAGGATTGGAGCTCATTATGAAGTGGTTAAACCAGCTCACCGACCATGAATCAAATGGCCAAACACAAAACTCATCAAAGACAGAAAAAACCAACAAAGTCAGGAAAACAACAGGTGGTTATTTGATTTGCATCCGACTCCTGAATAGGTTCTCAAACACATTCAGAAAAACTGAGCGACAATTCAGTTGCATTTAAGCCTGTTTTGTGGTTGCCATGACTGATGACTGAAATGTTGCATAAAACATATAAAAATGTTAGTCAAAATTCCCTAACTTGTACTTTATCTTTTAAATTATTTAAAATACCATAAAGTTAATTTCTTTCTACACCAGGAGACAATGATGAGAACAAGACTAAGCGTGGCAGAAAAGATTTAAGGTGTGTTATTGTGCTGAGTCGGGGAAAGTGGCTCAGCGCCTGTGTGACCTACAGGAATAATCTGGGCTCACTCTAATTTAGGACACGTTAAGTTACTCCATGTTCATACCCTCCATTTTTTTTTCCTCATTTAAGCCATAAACATGGTGTATCCACTCATTGAATTATGAATAAAATCCACCCTGCAAATGAGGGGATTTTTAAATTCAGTTGTAGAAGGGAAAGACAAACGTTGAAGGGAAATTGAGGCCAGCGCTTAGTCACTCACTGCATAATCCCCACCTACGGTGCAGCACAATCCTCTGCTAGATTGGATTGGGATGGAAATAGCATGTGCAGAGACAGTGACTTCCAGTCTGTTGCTAAAAAGTCATCCTCCATGCATTAGCAACGTAAAGCCAATCAATTAATAGAAACATTAGCTGCTACTTTACAGCCAATGGGGGAAAATGGAGGCTTGCAGCTTTTGATAGTGATGGTTTCCTTTTATGTGTTGTGGTGAGGCTGTGACTTCATGGTCTGAGGATTTGAGCAGAAGGAGATCTGTTCTGTCGTGGCTCAAAAGAAACTGGCAGGTCTGGCAGAGAGTGGAGGATCAAAAAAGAAATAAATAAAGCAACAACTGTCCCTGCTCTGTTTTCTTCACACATTAATAGTTCAGCTCCCTAATCTCACATAAAAGGATGTAATTCAACTGATATAGAGAAGTACTTATGATGCATCTGTAAAGTCTGCTTCACTATTACCAGTAAATGTCACAAAAACACTTTGGGCAGGTGTGGGCGGAGGGGGGTATGTAGATCTGTGAGAGCATGATGGGTACAAAAAGAAATAATGAGTTTGTTGGCTGTTTTGAAATGTCAAAGCCTGTAATGAGCTTGAGCTTCCACAATGGAATTAGATGCAGTGGTGTGGTATTTTGGCGCCCTCTGGTGGTCAATAAGAGAGTAACACAGAACTCTTAAATTCACATAATTAATAATAATAATTGAAGTTTATTGATCTCAAATTGGAGAAATTTGCCTCTGCATTTAAAACACCCCCCTGGCTGCCATTGTGCAGCACCCAAGGAGCAGTGTGGGGTTAAAGATCTTACTCAAGGACCCAGAGTGGAGGCTGTGGGGATCGAACCAGGTACTTGCAACCTTTTCAGAGCAAAAGCGCACTGCTATAACCACTAGACCAGCACTCCCGTAATGGATTTAAAGGTGGCCTACCTGCGATACATCAGGAACATTGACCATCTTCTTGCTTGTGGCAACATGGCCCACGATGCCCATGTCCAGCGGATACACAATCTCACTGTCAGGCTGCACCAGGCATTCCTCGTATATTGCATCTTTATGAACGTTGAATAATCTATAAAAGCAAAGTGAGAACAGACATGTTTTTGGATGATTGTTGATGATTATCCTATAAAAGTTAACTTGCATGGGCTTAAGAAAAATGAAAAAAATTATCAGAAAATGATTGAACTCACTATAGTTGAAGCAATGCAATTATTTAAAGCCTCTGCATTAGCATTAGTGCATGGGAATTAAGAGTTCAAATGTATGACTTTATATCCAGACAAATCAGCTAGAGCTGTAGGAGTTTACAACTTTAAAGGGAAGTTTTTTTGTTTTAATAAAACTTGTTAATAAAAGTCTGAGAGACCTTGTGGCGAGCTCAGCCACGCCGTTCCTCTGCCGGTACATGAAGAGGCTCATGCGGTCGGCCCTCATCATGAAGCTGAGGTGTTTCATGAGCTTGAAGACGGAGCGCTCAGTCTGCAAGTTGTCCTGTATGTCCCGTACCAGGTCGAAAAGAATCTCACTCTCATCCACCATGGTCAGCTCATGGAAGGTCCGGACGTCCAACACAGGCTGGCGGTTGCTGTCCAGCAGGTCTGAGATGATTTTGGGCTTCAGGTTTATGTCATAGTACTGCTTTGCAAATGCTGGGTTGGCGTCCAGGAACTGCTCTGCTGCAGCTGCATCCACCATGGCTGCTGCTGCAAAAATAATGTTGTAAAACACATTATATAGTATGTATTAGTACGTACTCCTGTAGTGTACTAGTATGTACTCCTGTATGAAGATGCATTTAAAGCTGAAAAAAGTAGATTTGCCTTTTTATAACAGGAGCATTATCTCAAATTGAATTTTCAGGACAGAATCCGACAAACGTGTGAATATTCAGAGGAGTTAAATCACCAAACAATCCAACTCAAATGAAATCATATCACATTTTAAGGAAGAATACTGAATTGATCCAAACGTCCAAACTCCTTTTTGCCTGGGGTGTAGAAATGTGCCTGAGAGGCCAGTTTATTGTAGTCACTCTTCAAAGCAGAAGACAAACACATAGTAATCATAGAAGAACTGTTTTTATTTTCCCAAGTTGTTTAACAAGAACATAGCTGTTCAAATTAAGCCAGTATCTTTAGTCATAAATTTTAAGTTTATCTCCCAGCGCCTGTGGTGGGACGATGATGGTGAAAGCCTACAGTAAAAGAGCTGTAACAAAGAGTGGCCTTACAGGGTCATCAAATAAATGGCGGATCAGAGGACATACCCCAAAAAAATAACCTCTCCTACCATTATAAATAAATGCATGTAATCTGCAAAATATACAGGAATTTGACTTAAAGACTGTACTTGGCTAAGATATCACTTAGATGGAGAATTATAAAAGGGGTCTAAAACCATATCATGCCCATTTTTCCAGTGGTAGAAGAGCTGTGATGGTATGGGACTATTTTTTTTCCTTAGGTCCTGGAAACTCTTAAAAATTCAGCACAATTCAAATAAAATCTGGATTAATTCGCCCAAAATCCTAAAATATGCCGTCTCTACTGGTACTAATCCAGAAAATGTGGTCAAACCAACATAAAAAAGGGTTTAAAAACATCATCCTCTCTGTGTGAAAGGCATAAGAAGAGATATGAGGCTGTTTTTTCAATATACTAGGTTGATCAAGAAAAAAAAATAGAATTCAAGGGTGAGTTTGCAACAACTATTAAAACCGTTTTTTTTTTTTTCCTTTTAATTATTTGTTATGAGGGAGGCGATAGTGACACCTGAAATCATGTGAATATGACAGTCAAACATAATCAAATCATATTTACACCTTTTCGAATCCAGTTAGAGCTAACATAACATACTATGCAATAAAAACAACAAAGGTAAATAAAGTAAATAAATAATAAAGTAAATAAATAGATACCATCACTTCAAAGCAGTGATATCTTCTATTTAAGGAAATAGTTCCCCATCAAAAAGTTTAAAATCTACTCAAACTGGAGCTGTAACATCACATAATCAACTTTCTTGAGATTAATAATAAAATGTTATAGTTATACCAATTTTAAAACATTGTGAACCATTAGGTTGATCTCAAGGGAAAGAAAGAGAATGTGAATTTGAAGTGAATATTGGTACCTGTTAATTCCTTGTATGATCCCCCAGCAAAGTGTGTAATCCCTCTGTCCTCCTTAACGGCCAAGGTGCAGTTGTCTGAGAAGAGAAAGGGGATTACAAGGATGGTTTTAAATGGTCATGTGTTGACATAATCCTGCATCCAATTACAAACATGTGGATTACAAAACCAGCCAATGTTTAATGAAACTATAAGGGATTTTACTGTCTGTCTCCAAACAATTAGCCCTAAAGGATCTTAATATAAACACCTGGCTTTGAAAAAATGCTGTGTATATGAAATGTCTGGAAAAATAAAACCTTAAACCATCAGTTAACTTTGTATTTTGTTCTTTACTGTGAGACACTCACACAGACTATTTGATTTATTGACTAAAGCTAAGAAAAGCCAATAATTCCTCTAACAACTCCCTTTTCAGAGGCATAGGCCAGTGTCGGGTATTGCAGGCCAACAACCACCTGGACCACTCCCCATTACTGGAGATGCTTTTTGGTTCAATTTGCATGTTTTCTAAGCCATAACAAGGCTTTAATGGGCTACTCTATAAGCCTTGAACTCGACGCTAATCCAGACATCTTGAATTGAAAAGCTTTCCTGGATGGGAAGCGAAACATCTTTAAACTGGAAAACAAAGCCCAGTGGTTTGGTTTTTGACCTTTTTTTGGAAGGACTATGACCTGGATGACTGAGAATCTTCACCAGCACATTCCCTGCTCAATATTTGTGGTAGAGAGATATATATGCTTTTCTGGAAAAACAAAACATTTTTCAAGAGCGGTTCTCTGTTCCAGTTTTAAAATGTTCTAAATAGATTTAAGCAACACATCAAGTTTTCTTGTTCTGCTTCTACATTAATGTGTAATTTTTTCAGGTTAACAAAAACACAAATAAATTTAGTAATTAACTTACTGTCTGTTTATGTGCAGGACTTATGTGCAACTAGAAAGTTGATTATTATAGTTGTCATTATCGTTAATAGCTAAGAAAGGCCGCGTCAGTCATGGAATATAAAGATGTACAGAACAAGTAAATGTGGTGTCACAGAAACAAAAGTGGTCACACAAATATGGACCTTAAAAAAGTGTATCAAAAGAATATGTGACTGAGTTAAAACATAAAATAGACAAATAAAACGCTGTACTGTACAATGTTTTTATGATATAAAGACTGTGCATCTGGAGAATAATGAGTATAAATAAATAATCAATATAATAAT